>NW_026656791.1:0-5464 GCF_009828535.3 Hylobates moloch | reverse complement strand
CTCTTCCTGTCACCAGCACTTCCTCAGCATCCACAGGTCACACCACCCCTCTTCCTGTCACCAGCACTTCCTCAGCATCCACAGGTCACACCAGTTCTCTTCCTGTCACTGACACGTCCTCAGCATCCACAGGTCACACCACCTCTCTTCCTGTCAGAAGCACTTCCTCAGCATCTACAGCATCCTCGGGCTCCCCTCTGAAGAAGGAAACATCGGGTAACTGCCATCTGCCTCGTCTTCATCTCTCCCAGTGGGCCCTTTGGCGGAATTCAGCCTCAGGAGTACCTGAGAACACTGGTGCATTCGCATTACCTGGTGTGGCTGAGTCAGGTCCCACAGGGGAGGAGGCGATGGGTGTGGTGGGTGACAGGCTCACTCTCCTGTGTGCCCCAATCGAAAACCACTGATGTCGAGAGTAGTCTGGATATGACCAGTGGATAGACAAGGAGTTTCCAGCTCTCTCTTCCACCTCCTGATTTCTTTGAATCTCTTGGACTCTGCTGTTCTCTTACTGTAAGAACCACCCCTGCCTTCTCTTTTCACCTGTCCAGGGATGACAACACCGTCACTGAAGACAGACGGTGGGGTACGCACAGCCACATCCCCACCCCCCACAACCTCCCAGACCATCATTTCCGCCGCTCCCAGCACTGCCACGCACACCCGCTCCACAGCCGCCCCCGTCCCCATCCCGCCTGAGAAAGGTGAGTCAGGCCATACAGGCGAGGCCTGTGCCTTTTGAGGGGCGATGTAACTGAAGGCTCCCGCTCAGCCTGCTTCCCACAGTCTCTGCTCTCTCGGGTCGGGAGGGCCTTACCAAGCACAGGAACACAACATCGGAGTCGCTGCTGAGGGCTGGCTTTGTGCATGGCACTGGGCCAGGAGCTGGAGACAGAGAAATGACCTCGGTGCCATTCAGCAAGAGACAGATGGACTGTCTCATAGAGGCGGTTAGAGGGCTTATCCCAGGGTCTAAGTGCACACAATGGAAGGCCCTGAGGAATGCAGAGACGGGGATGGAGGAGCACCCCGAGCAGGGAGGAGGGCAGGAACAGCTGGAACAAGGTGTTGAAGGTATGGCCGTGGAAGGTATGGCCGTGGAAGGTATGGCCGTGGAAGGTATGGGTGTGGAAGGTATGGCTGTGGAAGGTATGGCCGTGGAAGGTATGGCCGTGGAAGGTATGGGTGTGGAAGGTATGGCCGTGGAAGGTATGGGTGTGGAAGGTATGGCCGTGGAAGGTACGAGTGTGGTAAGTATGGCTGCAGAAAATCGTCTCGGTGCTGCATGGGGAGCAGATCCCTGAAGCATTTGGGGTGGCTCGAAATGAAAAGAAGGGTAGCAAAAAGTGCGGCCGGCATGCGGGGCACCCTGTAGGTAAGGGGAGCCTGGGAGGACTCAGTGTTGCATTGTACAAATGGCATTTAACAAGTGGTGCCTGGAGTGGTGAGATTTGCAGGCAGTGAGGAGGCCAGGAGAGCCTGCAGGATTCCAAGCAGGACCAGGGGAGGGTGCCAAGGAGTCGGCAGCTGGGAGAAATATTTGGGACAAGGTTGCTCAAACTGGAGCCCAAGGACCTCTAGGGAGTTATAGGTTAAATTCGAGGAGTCCTCAAGTTTATCTGGAGAAAGGCCAGTTAGGAAACAAGTCTCATTCCCTGAAAAGGGCTTTGCAGTTGCTCATCTTCATTGCGCTGCACTTTTGTCTTCTTTTTTTTTTTTTTTTGAGACGGAGTTTCCGTTCTTGTTGCCCAGGCTGGAGTGCAATGGCGCGATCTCAGCTCACTGGAACCTCCGCCTCCTGGGTTCAAGCGATTCTCCTGCCTCAGCCTCCGGAGTAGCTGGGATTACAGGCGAAGGCCGCCACCACGCCTGACTAATTTTTGTATTTTAAGTAGAGACAGGGCTTCTCCATGTTGGTCAGGCTGGTCTCGAACTCCTGACCTCATGATCCTCCTGCCTCAGCCTCCCAAAGTGCTGGGATTACAGGCGTGAGCCACCGCGCCCGGCATGGACTTTTGTCTTTTAACCCTGAAAAGGATTGGGGTACTAAGAGATTGAGAATCGTTTGCTGGTATTCTGACAGCAGGACCTGTTTTTCTCCAAGCTGGGGAAGGATGAGAGGCGCAGTTTAGGGAGTCAAATGACCACATGCATTCAGTGTGGGTGGAGAGGGAGCAACAGAGGTGCCTCTGGGGCCCTCGGGGAACAGGGGACAGGTGCGGGCAGCGTGCGGGGAGCGCTCTGGGATCCCTTTCAGCCCTAAAGCAGGCCCAGGCCCACTTGGACTTCCTGCTCTTCTCTGTCCTGGCCCAGGAGTTTCCCTCTTCCCCTACGGGGCAGGCACCGGGGACCTGGAGTTCGTCAGGAGGACTGTGGACTTCACCTCCCCGCTCTTCAAGCCAGCGACTGGCTTCCCCCTCGGCTCCTCTCTCCGTGATTCCCTCTACGTGAGTCCGGGCTGCGGCCTATGTGGCCTGAGCTCCCTGGGCCCACTTCTCTCTCCAGCTTGGAGATGGAACCCAGAGGAAGCGGGAGTGGAAGCAGCCTTGGCTGGGCCCCTCGTCCACCCCCACAGCCTCCTTAATGTCAGGCCTCTGCCCGAGGAACACCGGGTGCCAGGCGAGGGCTGCCCACCTGCTGGGCCCACCGCTGCTTCTGCGGGGCCTTCTCAGGAGTAAAAAGCTACACTTGGGAAACCGGACTGCCATTTCCACCTTCTGGGATTAGTCTCTGGCCCGCTGGTCCCTGTCTCCTGGAGCGGATTTGGAAGGACAGTCCTGGCTCCTGTGGCCCTCAGGGAGGAGGCTGAGTCGGAACACACCATGAGAGGGCGACTCAGCGATGGAGAGGGTGTCTACACCTGCTGAGCGATGGAGAGAGGTTTCCACCCCCTAAGTGATGGAGAGGGGGTGTCTACACCCCTGAACAATGGAGGGAGGGCTCCACTCCCTGAGTGATGGAGGGAGGGCTCCACCCCCTGAGCCCCACCTAATGTGTCACAAACTTCAGGATGGGGCCCAGGGCACTGGCCAAAGAGGGGTGTGCCTGTGAGGGGCTGGTCCACAGCCAGGGATCTGCAGTGAAACAGGACCAAGCCTACCACCCGATGCAAGGGATGGCCTGAGGGGGGAGCACTCTGTGAGATTATATGGAAAGGGCTCTCCCCAAGCCAGGACACAGGAGGTGACTTCCAGGGGTTAGCATCTCTAAAGCTCTACCCTCACGCTTCTGAGGAGCTGGACCAAGGCTGGGACTTTCCTCCCCACTTCCCTCCCTGAATGCTGACCACAAAACCCGTGTGCTCAGTTCACAGACAATGGCCAGATCATCTTCCCAGAGTCAGACTACCAGATTTTCTCCTACCCCAACCCACTGCGAACAGGCTTCACAGGCTGGGACCCTGTGGCCCTGGTGGCTCCATTCTGGGACGATGCTGACTTCTCCACTGGTCGGGGGACCACATTTTATCAGGTGAGCCTTTCAAAGCCTGGCAGTCAGGATCCCCCAGTAGCTGGCAGGGGAGACAAAGTGCTGTGTGGAAGGCATTGCCAGAGTTGCTGCTGTGACAGCCCCTGCAGCAGGGGACTGAGGCTTAAATATGGGTGTGGGAGGAACCAGGCAAGGGACATTAAGCTGACTCAGGAATATCCCAACCCAACCACGAAACTGACCAGGAATACCCCAACCCAGCCACGAGACTGACCAGGAACACCCCAACCCAGCCACGAGACTGACCAGGAATACCCCAGCCCAACCACAAGACTGACCAGGAATACCCCAACCCAGCCACGAGACTGACCAGGAATACCCCAGCCCAGCCACGAGACTGACCAGGAATACCCCAGCCCAGCCACGAGACTGACCAGGAATACCCCAGCCCAGCCACGAGACTGACCAGGAATACCCCAGCCCAGCCACGAGACTGACCAGGAATACCCCAACCCAACCACGACCACAAGAAGACCTGCAGGTGATGGGGATGGGTGCTGACAATTCAGCCTTTGATTGTAAAATCAGGCTGTAGGGGGTCTATCCTAACAAGAGTGAGTCAAGAGGGCCCGTCCTGTGCTCCTGGACTGGGTGAATAACTCCAATCAGAGGAAGCATGTGATGAAAGCTACTGCAGGAAGTGTGGACCGTGCCCCTGCCACGGACAGGGCAGTGTGGAGGCTCCAAGAGGGAGAGACTGATGCCTGTTCTCAAGGAGCTGCAGATTAGGCATGGGGAGGTAAAAGTGGGCCCGAGTGGCTCTGCTCTCTGGGCCAGTTTGAGCTAAGAGACGCTTGAGTTCAAGTCCAGAGGTCTTGGACGTCTGGGCCACGACCCTGCATTCTGCACACTGCAGGCCTTCCTGCAGCCCAAGTTTGAATTGCACTTCACCTCAGAAGAGGTCATGGCAAAAATGCAGGCCTGGGACAGGGGAGGGCAGGCCATGTGGGTGGGCTAAAGTGGTCAGGGTCCCCAGGCAGAAAGTGGGGGTCCATGTGTAGGAGTGGGACCCTCGTTGGCTTGTTCTCATCTGCCCTCCTTTCCTAGGAATACGAGACGCTCTATGGTGAACACAGCCTGCTAGTCCAGGAGGCTGAGTCTTGGAGTAGAAAGATCACAAACAACAGGGGCTACAAGGCCAGGTGGACCCTAAAGGTCACATGGGTCAATGCTCACGCCTATCCTGCCCAGTGGACCCTCGGGGTGAGTAGACCCGTGGGCAGCTCCTGGGAGCCATCTGGGAGTCAGACATCCTAGAATCCTAGGCAGGGGCTACTCTTCCAAAATCCTCTCTGGCTCTAGGAAAGATTGCTAATTACAGCAAGCCACTGCCACCACTGTTGGCTGAGCACTCACCGTGGGCCCGGCCTGCCTCGGCCCTTTGCCTACTTGACCTCACAGCAGCCCAGCAAACTGGGTATTATTAGGCTGAAACATAGCAAGTGGGATTTTTGTAAGTCAAAAATGTCTGGCTATTCGCAATTTCATGTGGCTCAATCTGGTATTATGATCCCCATTTTACAGATGAGGAAGACAATGGTTAGAGAGGTTAAGTAACTTGTTCAAAGTCACGCCGCTGGCAAATGGCAAAGCCAGGCCTGCAGTGGAGCTTCTTCTGACTCCAGCCTCTGGCTCTTAAGCACAGGCTCATCCAGTGGGCACGGGGCACACCACACTGTCTCCTCTGTCCTCCCTCCGAGGACCCCGCTCTTGTAGTCACCAAGTTCTTCCTTATGCCTGGTCTAAAGTCACTCATTTCTTCATTCACTCGACGAAAGCTCACTGGTCACCTACTGTGGACAACGTGTGCGCCTTCAGTGAACCCCAGTGTCATCCATGCTGTTCAGGTGGAGGAGACAATTTGGGCAATGTCCTTAACTATCCGCGAGGGAGCTAATGAGCCTCCTCTCTAGCTCTCTGGTATCTTGGCTAATCTCAGGTTCTGGTAGTGTTCTCTTACAAACGCTGATGTAAC
>NW_026656790.1:0-5468 GCF_009828535.3 Hylobates moloch | reverse complement strand
GTTGCTCAGGCTGGAGTGCAGTGACAGGATGTCACTGTATCCTCCTCCCAGATTCAAGTGATTCTCTTGCCTCAGCCTACAGTGTAGCTGGGATTACAGGTGCCTGCCACCATGCCCAGCTAATTTTTGAATTTTTACTAGATACAGGGTTTCATCATATTGATCAATCCGGTCTCCAACTCCTGATCTCCAATTGTCTGCCCACCTCAGCCTCCCAAAGTGCTGGCAAGAAATATTATGAGAAAATTAGAGGGAGAGAAACTAGTACTTGGGATAGGGAGTTGCAATTTTAGATAAAGTAGTGACAGAAGACTCCTCTGAGAAGGCGATGTTTGAGCAAAGACCTCAAGGAGGAGGGGAAAGGATTGTTTGTTTCTAGAACGTACTAATAGCAGGGGACAGCTAGAGTGACCAGTGGGTGTTAGGACACTGAGGGAGGAGGATGCCTGGATTGCCCTAGGAGTCCAGAGTGGCCATGGATGAGTGAGGGATGGAGAGTAGCAGGAGGTGAGGCCACAGAGGTGATGGCAGGGACAAATATTTGCATGTTACTGCAAGGTTCTCAGATTTTAGGATGCAAGAGAGAAGTATCATAAGATATTGAGAAGTATCCCTGGTGTTTGCCCAATAAATTTCAGCAGCACCACCCACCCTGTTTCCGGCTTCCAAGTAGGGAAATTGACATAATATTGTCTCTTATTTTTAAAGTGTTACTCCATCAGCAGGGTTTGAATAACCTTGAGGGCTTTGTGCTTTTGATGCAAGCACTGAAGCAAAAAATAGAAATATCATTACTATTATCCTGAAAGATCCAATGGTAGGAGTTTCTATAAGGTCATGATGAGATTAATTAGAAGAGGTCATATTCTGGATATGTTTTTTAAATTTCAACAGGCAGGACTTAATGAACTGGATATGAAAAAATAAGTAAATGAAGATGCCTTCATGGCAACCTAGAAAATCTTGGACAATACTAGCAGATGCAGATGCAGGCAGTGCTTGATGCAAGTCTTGGCTTCTGGTATCCCAAGAAGTGTGGTTGGTCCCTCAGTCGGCATCATCTACTTTAGTCCATGTACAAGAGTTCTTAAGCACTCAGAAACACACACAGTTTCTAGAACTGAGGACAATTCTGCGGTTTCTGAAACCATCATGGGTGATGGACAACAATGTAATGGAATCTGTTGGTGCCATGCGTGCCGATTTCTGAGAAGTGTTGTGAAGCTTTATTGGAACTCTGGTCATTGTTGTCTTCTTTTCTAGATGAGTAGCTCCCAACTCCGTTTGCACCTTAGAACCACCTGAGGAGGTTTAAAGAATCCTGTACCCCAGCTGGATCCCACACCAATGACTTCTAAGTCTCCAAGCTTGGAATCCAGGCATATATATTTTTGAAAGTTACCGTTAGATTTTTCCTAAATGTTTTGAGCAACTGTCCATTTTCTCTTCATCTTTATCCCCTAAACTAGTGATACCCTACAGGGATTATTCTTTCCCTAGGGATATTTGGCCATGTCTGGAGACATTTTGGATTGCAATAACCCACTTAGCATCTGTTGGTAGAGACCAAGGATGTTACACAGTACCAAACAATGCACAGCACAACCCCTACCACAGAGAATGACTTCACCCTCAAATGTCAAAGTTGAGAAAACCTACCCCAAACCCTCAAATGTCAAAGTTGAGAATGAGAAAACCTGCCTCAAACCCAGGGAATTTGATTATTGCATTGATGGGTTCATTAATCATTGCCAGACATTTTTAAATGTCTTTCCCATTTTTTCGGTGCTTTTGAATTTAATTGACAAATTGAAGCCCACATGGGAAGAAAACAAGGAAATAGAGGAAGAGAGAGATAGAGTACAAACACCAGAGTTGAGTCACCATTTCCTGCAGCCTTGAGTGCCATTAGTAGCTCGTGAGGGGGACAATTAGCAGTTTTTGAAAGTGATGAGGACAACTATTTGCATGTTCTTTTCCTTCCTGAATTGCATTTGTGAGAGTCAAGTTAATCATCTGATAGTCACATTCACATGCCAGGTGTTGAGATTGAACACCAGTGTCTGTTTCCTCAAGGTTTTGAAAATGGTGCACAGAAGGGCCTGCTTTTTGCTGAAATCAAGCGGATGGATGGTGGGAACACTTCCATTCTTAACAATCACCTCGTATGACTTAGGAAGTTGCAGCAACCTGGGAGCACTCTAGGATGATGTCCTGATAGGGTTTTGCTTTCCTGAGTAGCCACTGCCCAAGTTTGCTTCTCTGTTTGTGGGACCTTATTTTTCAGGCGACTCAAATAGTTACCAATTTGGAGTAATATTGCTCCTCTTCAGGGATATTTGGCCATGTCTGGGGACATTTTTCATTGTCAAAACTGGAAGTGGCAGAGTGGGAGTGGTGCTGCTGGCATTTGCTGGGCAGAGGCGAGGGATGCCACTTAAGATACTGCAAAGCACAAGAATGCCCTCCACAATAATGGTCCAGCCCTGATGACAATATTATCAAAGCTGAGAGGCCCCAGATAGTGAACAGCAGGATAAAGAAAACATGAATAAACATTAATAATCACTAATATGTGATTTAGATAGAGGCATCAATATTTCCTCTCTTCCTCTCCAAAATTTCCTCCTCCTCCTGTTGATTTTCAAGGGAGTTTTACTGTGAAAGTTTGAGCATGTCTTCATGTTCCAAGATGTTTGGAACCTGAGCTAAAATTTAATGCCTGGCCATTCTTGGAGTAGTATTTTAGTTTCTAGAATGTGGGAATACCAGTGCCCAGCTGATGCTGTTCTCCTTTATTTATTAGCCTACTAAGATTTGTGAAAGGTTACAATAAAAACAATGGTCAAATTTTATTCATCACAGAAAGTCTCTGTCATGGATCATAGACACCTTTAGCGGGGTAATTTCTACTATCACATATTCTATTAGGGTGATCAACTCATCCTGGTTTGCCCAATAGTGTCACAATTTCAGGAGTGAAAGTCTCATACTCTGGCAACTTTCTGTATTGTGGAGTGGCTGGTCACCCTACATTCCGTAGAATTGGTTTTCCAAGTAAAAATTTTTGTGAAATCCAGCACTAGTGTTTATTATTTTATTTATTATTTTGTATTTTATTTGGTATTTGGCATTTTTCCAAAAGATAACTTTGTAATTAGCATTCTCCCATTGGGAAAATAATTGATTAAAAATCTCATCATAGAATAGCCATTTCTTTGTACACATGGTTGGACCTTTAACTAGGGAGAGAAAAGGTCATATTTTTAACAAGTAAGGATACCTACTTTAGAGAGTTGTTTCTAAATTATTCCAGCCTTTTCATTTCAATATTAAATGTATTTTCATCGGATTGTGTAAAGGTTATGGACCACCGGAGATGTCCCTAAGAGTAAGATTTTTGATAATTTAAATAATCTCTTTTGCCTGCCTTTTAGTATTGTAATCATTTTTTTCCTTTTCCAACATGAGGTCATATGTTAAATTTAAATAATAGCCGTATTAATAACTGGAACCCACTGGGGAGATCCCTGAGAAGGCCTAGAGCCCACATGTTGACCCCAAGTAAGTGCATTCATTGAAATGTTATGTTGGTAATACCAAGAGGGCTGATCATAATCCACCTTCTGTGCCACTCATCCCACACTTTGACATCTAATCAATGAGTTCTAACACAATAAGCTTACATGCACTTAGTAGAAGAATTGCCATTTTAATTTAAAAACTCAACAGAAACTGAAGTTGTTTGTATCTCCAAATCTCGGTTTTCTTCTGTAACTCAAAGCCAGTGGAAAGCTGACAAATTCCAACACAATTTATGAGAATTATCCATGTGACATCAAATATGTTATGTTACATTCCCAAAGTGGATTCACATATGTACATATATGGCAATAGTAAATGAATGTGTGTAGACGAAGTCATTAGGAATTCAACATATATGTTTGTACTTGAATTTAATCAAAATCAGTATATCTATATATACATATACACACATTTATATAGATAGACATACATAGACACACACATAAATATACATAGATAAGATATACACACACACACACACAGGGATACATAGAGATAGATGATAGATGATTAGCCAGATAGGTAAAAATAGATATAGACATATGCCGAGATACATAGGTATACCTAAGTAGGTAGATAGGTTGATTGATTGATTTCATGATGCATCCTGGAAAGTTATATGCAAGTAAGTTCCTAATATCAACTCATTTTTATGCCATTTTTCCTCAAAGTAGAATGCTACATGCTTACAGAAAGATTTCTTTTTATTTGTTTTCATTAATTAATTAATTAATTAATTAATTAATTAATTTCCGAGACCAAGTCTCACTCTGTCACCCAGGCTGGAGTGAAGTGGTGTAATCTCCTGTCACTACAACCTCTGACTCCCAGGTTTAAGCTACTCTCATGCCTCCGTGCCCCCAATAGATGGGATTACAGGCGTGTGCCACCAGCCTGGATAATTTTTGAATTTTTAGTAGAACAGTGTTTTACCATGTTGACCAGGCTGCTCTAGAACTCCTGACCTCAGGTGATCCACCCACCTCGGCCTCCCAAAGTGCTGGGATTACGAGTGTGAGCCACTGTGCTCAGCCTTCTTTTTTTTTTTTTTTTAATGTGTATGTTTGGAGGATTCTGGATAAATAACAGGAAAGTGATATAAATGTATGTGCTGAATTAACTCTGAAAACCTCTTTCTTGAATCAGACATTGAGTGGATTAATTTAGGCCAGGATAGGCAAATCACAGCCCACAGGCCAAATCTGGCCCACTGCCTGTTTTTATAAATAAAGATTTATTGGAATGCAGTCACATGAATTTATTCAGGTATTGCTTGTGGCTGCTTTTGCTACACAATGGCAGAATTGCCTATTTATGGCAGAGACTGTGTGGTTCTCAAAGCCAAAATATTTACTATCTGGCCCTTTGTAAAAAGTCTTTAGGTGAGTGAGGTGGCTCATGCCTGTAACCCCAGCAGTTTGGGAAGCTGAAGACAGATGCTCACTTGAGGCTAGGAGTACTAGACAGCCTGGCAAGCATATTTTAGAGACCCTCTCTCTACCAAAATAAAAACATGAGCTGAGCAGATGTGGTGGAACACACTCATGTAGTCCTAACTACTCAGGAGGCTGAGGTGGGAAGATTGCTTAAGACCAGGAGATCAAGCCTGCTGTGAACACTACTGCATTCCAGCCTGAGTGACAAAGCAAGACAATGTCTCAAAAACACCTTGTACAAAAATTAATTCAAGATGGATTAAAGACTTAAATGTTAGACCTAAAACCATAAAAACCCTAGAAGAAAACCTATGCAATACCATTCAGGACATAGGCATGGGCAAGGACTTCGTGTCTAACACACCAAAAGTAATGTCAACAAAAGCCAAAATTGATGAATGGGATCTAACTAAACTAAAGAGCTTCTGCACAGCAAAAGAAACTACC
>NW_026656789.1:0-5470 GCF_009828535.3 Hylobates moloch | reverse complement strand
CGCTATTTATTATAAGTCTCGTAAGAGATGGTTATCAAAAACACTTGCATGCCAGTGTTTTCTTGTGCCATTTCTTTCTACAATAAATCTATTTGGCTTCTGTTTCACCTTAGCTGTCATAGACATGTTGTTTAGGTATCATATTGTCATTACTAACTTTTTGTTTATTAGGGCATAAGACCTAAGAATCTAGACATTACTCTGATGTGATTGTTCTGTTATAGTTAGCCTGTACTCCCTTTTTTTGTTCTTTGTACTTCCCCTTTATATTGAGTACATATATGTGTCATTGACAACTGCAGATTTTTCCAATTATTCTTCCTCAGTCTTTTCCTTTGGGTAAGTAACTCAGCATACATAATTCAGCTACCTGATAATTATAACTCCACCATATCTCCACTGAAAGAACTGTAGTAGCACCAGGCTAAACAGCATTAAGTTATCTAACACTCACATTACAGTAGTAGTGTAAACCAATTCCTTCAAGTATACCTTTCTCTTCTATTTTTGGCTTCTCTCTTTTTTTTTTTTTTTTTTTTGTAGATGGGCCAATGCCCATTATCACTGTAGTTGGATAAGGGAGCCTTAATTATATACTTACATGTTTGCACTGTCAGATTGGAGTGGGTAAAAATGTTTCTTCTTTTATGTTTAATACTTTTTTTTATTTATTTATTCTTTTTGCTGTGCCCTAGACCATTACATAACTGAAGACTCCCACCTTCAAGCAGGATTGCGTAGTACATGTTTGTAACTACTTCACATTGCCTTTTGTTGAGGTAATTTCAGTTTTTATTATTATTATTATACTTTAAGTTCTAGGGTACATGTGCACAACGTGCAGGTTTGTTACATATGTATACATGTGCCGTGTTGGTTTGCTGCAACCATTAACTCGTCATTTACATTAGGTATTTCTCCTAATGCTATCCTTCCCCCATCCCCGCACCCCACGACAGGCCCCTATGTGTGATGTTCCCCACCCTCTGTCGAAGTGTTCTCATTATTCAATTCCCACCTATGAGTGAGAACATGCAGTGTTTGGTTTTCTGTCCTTGTGATAGTTTGCTCAGAATGATGGTTTCCAGCTTCATCCATGTCCCTACAAGGGACATCAGCTCATCTTTTTTTATGGCTGCCTAGTATTCCATGGTGTATATGTGCCACATTTTCTTAATCCAGTCTATCATTTAACGGTGTTCTCAGTTTACATATTTAAATCACTAAACTGACTTAAAAGGCTCAAAAAAAGTAATCTAAAAAATACAGCACACTCTATAACCTTTTGTGAGTATTTATGTAGCTTCTTGAATTTATATTTTTAAATCTTTCTCATTTAACTTGTCAGGGCCTTTTCCTGAAAGCCAGCTGAGTGAAATCCTAACCTGCAGTTAAGTCAATAAAATTTGTCAGCTTATAACCAATTTTATTATTTTAGATCTGGACTCTCTCCAAGTTTAGTAATTCTCATGAAATCATATTCCTCCCATCCCTTTGGGGAAAATTTTATTTCTTAAAATTGCATGGGAAATGAGAGCTTTTTTAAAAGAAAAAAATTTTTATATTCAAATGATATCTAGTGGCTTTGCACCATTTCTTATTTGTCACAAGGGGTAAGATGTTTAAAATTGCTATATCTTATATATAAAATATACCTTTGAATAATTTCTCAGTTTTAACTATTTTTAGAAATGGAGCAAAGTTTTGCCCATTGGTACATGATATTGTGGATTAAGTGAAAGAATATGAGGCTGGGCACGGTGGCTCATGCCTGTAATCCCAGCACTTTGGGAGGCTGAGGCAGGCGGATCACCTGAGGTCGAGAGTTTGAGACCAGACTGACCAACATGGAGAAACCCCGTGTCTACTAAAAATACAAAATTGGCTGGCCATGGTGGCCCATGTCTGTAATCCGAGCTACTAGGGAGGCTGAGTCAGGACAATCGCTTGAACCTGGGAGGTGGAGGTTGCGGTGACCCGAAATCACACCATTGCACTCCAGCCTGGGCAACAAGAGTGAAACTCCTCCTCCTCAAAAAAAAGAATATGACACAGGATTTTATGTATAGAGTTCCAGATACCCTGCTCACTACAGACTGAAATTCCATGCAGTCTAATACATTAATCAGAGCCTTTCCATCTTGTCTGGGTAGTCCCTAGGTTCCCTTTTTAGAGAGATTTGTTTTTAGAGTAATTATAAATTGGTCCAACCGTGTACTTTCAGTGCCTCCTGCCTCCCTCTACAAAGTATGAACTGCATGCATGGCTAATTTATGATTTCAGTTATTCCTTCATGTGCATTGTTCCCTATTTTGTAACTATTATTAAAGTAAAAAACTGACTTGGAACATGAATTTTAAAATAGCGTTTTATCCTTCAAATATTAATTACCGCTTTTAGAAAAATTGATATCATCCAGTGAGTTTTATACAGGATTTTTTTCCCTTAGAAATACATACATACATACATACAAAAAAATTTATCATTTACCCTGTAGTTGTTTATTATGCTGTAGACTTTGAGGTTAAATAGTCTTTTCTGTCTAGTGTGGGTTTATCTTCTAGAAATGATAAAGGATTTTCTATTGCTTAAAAACAAGGTTTAAAAACTAAATTTGTTGATGAAAAGACCTGCCAATATAAAACTAAATGGAAAGAAGAAAAAAATTCAACCAGAATGTAATATACATATGAACTAAATGTTTTTTGTTGCTGACGTTTTGTAGGCTTCTGAAATTTAATGAGACTTTTACAAGGTTTACCTTTTCTCCCTACAGTTTAATTTTTAAACTGACTTCAATGTTTGTTTTTCCCTTTGATTATATTTAAGAAGTTGACTTCTCTAATTTCCTTATCATGTTTATTTTTAAATATCTTTCTCTTTAAAAGTTGGGATATTATAATAAGTATTCAGCAAGTATTGATTTGCGTTTAAATAGAAAATCTCGTTATTTGGATTTTAATACTTTATATTAAATGTCTTTAAGATTTATTAAAATTTTAGATTAACTGAACTCTACTTTTTTGTCACTGGATTAATAAGCAGGCTTGTATCTGACATAATAGCTTAATAAAGCAGTGGCAATTTAAATTAGTCATGAGTATAAATTGAAAAACCATAATTTAGAAATCTGAGATTGAATAATTCATGGCATTTCTATTTAGTGTTTTATATAATGATTAATAAAAAGAAGCAAAACTTAATTTTTTTTTCAAAGATGGATAGGTTCAGGCCAGATGCAGTGGCTTACACCTGTAATCCCAGCACTTTGAGGACCAAGGCAGGAGGATTGCTTGAGGCCTCAGACTAGGCAACATAGTGACATCCTGTCTCTACAAAACATAAAAAATTAGTTGGAGCTGGGCGCAGTGGCTCACACCTGTAATCCTAGCACTTTGGAAGGCTGAGGCAGGGAGATCACCTGAGGTCAGGAGTTCAAGACCAGCCTGGCCAACATGGTGAAACCTTGTCTCTACTAAAAATACAAAAATTAGCTGGGCGTGGTGGCGGATGCCTGTAATCCCAGCTAGTTGGGAGGCTGAGGCAGGAGAATTGCTTGAACTTGGGAGGCAGAGGTTACCGTGAGCCAAGATTGTGCCACTGCACTCCAGACTGGGCAATAAGGGTGAAACTAAAAAAAAAAAAAAATTAGTTGGACATGGAGGCACACTCCTGTAGTCCTAGCTACTTAGGAGTTGAAAGTGGAAGAATTGGAGGCTATGGTGAGCTATGACTACACCACTGCACTCCAGCCTGGGTGACAGAGCAAGACCCTGTCAAAAAAGTAAATAGAAATGGATAGGTTCGTTTAGTTAACACTAATGAGGCAAGAACATAGTTTATAGATAATATAAACAGTGTTATTCCATCCACACACTCTTTTTCATTGTGCCCCCTATTCTCTGAATGCCAGTATCAAATTTCAAGGGATTTAAGACAAGGAGAATTAGAATAGGCAACTATCTTAATTCTCCATGTTTGCTTTCTCCCCCTCACTGTCTCTTTCTGCCTGTCAGCCTTACTACCACAGTGAAGTACCTACAGTAATCTTTGTTAGTAAAAAGACTGGACTATCTTATTAGTCTTAGGACTCTGATCCCCCCAATTTTAATATTTATGTTTCTCTTTCTTCATTTTAAAATGTCAGTCAATTTAATTATTAGTATTAGTCAATACAGTTAATAACAGAATGAGACCTGTATTTCATTTTTCTCATGTTTTTATAAAAATTAAGGAATACCACTTTAGAATAGTAGTCCTTTTCAAAATATTTCCAGTGTCTTCATTTATTCTTGTGAAACATAAAATTTTAGTCCACAGTGTATTCTAGATTTGAGGACTTTGGTTCTCATTTAGAATTGCTAAAGGACATAAGGAAAATCGCAGCAGCTTACTTTCTTCTCAGCAAATATTTGGGCACCTTCACGAGTGTTAGATACTGTGCTAGGTCCTGAGGATACAGATGAAGGAGACAAGGCCCTCGCTGCAAAGAGTATTTCAGTGAGAAGATGGGAGAAACAAATACAGATGCTCCTTGACTTGGGACAGGGTTACATTAACCTATTGTAAGTTGAAGATACGTTTGGTACACCTTGCCTACTAAACATTATAGCGTAGCCTACGGTTGGACAAATCATCTAACATAAAGCCTATTTTGTGATAATGTTTTGAATATCTCATGTAATTTATTGAATACTATACTGAAAGTAAAAAACAGAATGGTTGTATGGTTTCTATTCAATGCATATTGCTTGCATACTATCAAAAATTTGAAAAATTGTTAAGTGCAATCATAGTTAGTGAGGAAGCATCTGTATGCAGGCAGGCAGTTACTGTACAGCACATTAAGCATTGTGACCACATAGAAATATGCCTAGTCTTAGATTGGAGAAGGATTCCCAGTGGAAATTGGATCATAAACCAGTGTCTTGAGGATGAATAGGAATTAGCCAGGCCAAGGAGAAGCAGGATGATAATGGAGGGTGTTCCAGCCAAGGTAGTAGCCTGTGGCCAGATGTCAAAGTATGGTGCTTTCAAGGAATTGTAAGAAGTTCAAAAAGGTTGGCACATTGGAAGTAGGAGGCAAAGGAAAAGCTAGGAATGCTAAGAGATGAGGTCAGCTGGAGAATCTATGTCTTCACAAGCCTCATAGGCCATACTAGTTAAGGCATCTGGTCTTTAATAAGATTTTTGGTCAGGGCATAACTTAATAAGATTTGGATTTAGAAAGACCACTCTGACTTCAGTATGGATGGTTTGTATTACAGTTATTCATTCCAAAGGTCTTGGTGGCCTAAAGTAATGGAAATGGAGATATACATACATATATATATACATCTATACACATACTATATATATGGGAAGAGGATTAGAGGAGGAGAGGAATCCTAGGTTTCACACTTGAGTAATTGGGTAGACTAGTCCCATTCACTGAGATAGGAAGCATAGAAGAGAGAAAATGAGGTTCAGA
>NW_026656788.1:0-5472 GCF_009828535.3 Hylobates moloch | reverse complement strand
AAGGAATCATTGTTTAGACATCAATGGAAAATGTCTGTCTGCTCATTTACCTCAGATTTCCACAGGTGACGTTTTGGTACCCTTTACTATTCTTTTCCAGGTAAAACACGTTTTCCTGGAGGGTTTTCTAAGCTCACATACAGCCTTCCTTGTTTAATGTGTTAAGACAGTGAGAAGTCGTCTTATGTGATTTTACACAGCTCTCATTCTCAATGGTAATTTAACTCATTGTTGTAAGCAACCAGCCAGTAAAACTCCCAACTGAATGTATCATTTAATAGAGGGAAAAGAAAATAAGGCTAAAGCCATTTTATAATAAATAATTTAAATATGGAAAAGGTCCACTGCTCATTGACCTGGAATATCAATAGGGAGCCATATGTAAGAATTATTTCAGAAAGACTCACGTTATGTGCTAAATTAGAATTTAACATTAACCTCAAAATGTAAGAGCAAGCCCTTTCACTTTTCCAATATTCCGAGGTAAGACAGTCAGACAGGTCTGTTTCGGGTTTTGGGTATTTTTTGTTTTTCTTTTTTCTTTTGAGACGGAGTGTCACTCCTGTCAACCAGGCTGGAGTGCAATGGTGTGATCTCGGCTCACTGCAAGCTCCATCTCCTGGGTTCAAGCAATTCTCCTGCCTCAGCCTCCCAAATAGCTGGGACTACAGGTGCCTGCCACCATGTCCAGCTAATTTTTGAATTTTAATAGAGACAGAGTTTCACCATGTTGGCCAGGCTGCTCTCAAACTCCTGACCTCAGCTGATCTGCCCGCCTCGGCCTCCCAAAGTGCTGGGATTAGAGGCATCAGCCACTGCGTCCGGCCTTTATTGTTTTTCTTTTAGATTTTACTGGCAGAATATGTAAAGCCCAAAGAGTTTAATCCAAATAATCCAGACTTCTGTACTGCATTGATTCTCCCAAACCATTCAAGACTGAAAAACAAAATAATAGATGTGAACAATTGTCTTTTTCTTTCCTTCAAAGGAACTTCGCTTTGGCTTTTATGAGGATTCTGAAAAACATCTTAAATATAAGATAAATGTTTGGGAGGTGGTGACACAAAGGAGATGACTTTAGGCCAAGACAGTTCACTGAAGCTCTTGAAAATTATATTGTTTTCTGGGCAGTAGGCAGGGTCACTGATCGGTTACAATTTCATTACTATACCAGTAAAAGACTTTTGTTGTCTCTGAAAGAGTCTGCATTTGGGACATTGTCACAAAGTAAGATAGACAAATTTCCAAGAGGCCAAGCCTCTTGATTGCAGAAGCTGCTCCTGCTTCCCAGCCTCCAGAGAAACCCAAGAAGCAAGTGATGATGCTAGACCTTATAAAAAATTAGATCTAAATAATCTCATCTGTACTTGCTCAAATAGTACTGTTTGAAAAATAAATCTCTGGCGTGAGTTCTAAACCTAGTATATGTTTCAGCAATTGATTTATCTTTCTTTTTCATTCCGTTTTTTTTCTCGGTCTCCATAACCAAATGTCCCTTTTTTCTATTCCTATGTTTATAAAACTTTTTTTTTTTTTTTTTTTTTTTGCGACGGAGTCTCGCTCTGTCGCCCCAGGCTGCCGTGCAGTGGCTTGATCTCCACTCCCTGCAACCTCCGCTTCCCAGGTTTAAGTGATTCTCTTGCCTCAACCTCCCGAGTATCTGAGATTACAGGCATGCACCACCACGCCCAGCTAATTTTTCTGTATTTTTAGTAGAGACAGGGTTTTCCCACATTGCCCAGGCTGGTCTCAAACTCCTGACCTCAGGTGATTCTCCCGCCGCAGCCTTCCAAAGTGCTAGGATTACAGGCGTGAGTCACCGCACCTGGCCATAAATTCTTGTGAATTTTTCTAACTTCCATTGCTAATTAACATGGAGGTGCCCACGGGAGTTTTTTTTGTTTTGTTTTGTTTTTTTGGACATAGTTTCACTTTCGTTGCCCTGACTGGAGTGCAATGGGGCGATCTCGGCTCACTGCAACCTCTGCCTCCCTGGTCCAAGCGATTCCCCTGCCTCAGCCTTCTGAGTAGCTGGGATTACAGGCATGTGCCACGACGCCCGGCTAATTTTGTATTTTTAGTAGAGATGGGGTTTCTCCATGTTGATCAGGCTGGTCTCCGACCCTCGACCTCAGGTGATCCACCCGCCTCAGCCTCCCAAAGTGCTGAGATTACAGGCATGAGCCACCACACCTGGTCCTAAACTTTCTATTTTTCTGTTTATTCAGTCTTTTCCATTCTCTCCCTCTGCCTTTAGCTCCCATATCCTATGACATAATAAAAACGGCGAATATGTCTGTATTGCTAATTAGCTGTTGAAATTGTACTTGGCATTAACTAACCTAGCCTTATTTAATCTGCATAGCAACAGCATTTGGGAACTATTTACAAGCCTAATTTATAGTTCACAGTTTGAGGGCAGTCAAGTGACCTGCCCAAGATTGAACAGGGGCTGGCGAAACAATGATAACTCAGATGTGCCTGACAGCAACTCCTAACCATGATGCTAAATTGCAGACTCCACAGTTACTTTTGTCTCTGAGACTTTCTGCATAAAGCATGGCAGACAGAACCTACATCTTAAAAAATATTTTATATAAATCCTTACTGTAATTATAACTTGGAAGAAAACTACAGTGGGCAAGCAAACGCATTCAGTAAACTTTGCGGCTGCAAGAAAATTAAGCCCACAGATCATTGCTGCAAAACAAAACAACATTATTAAATTATTACTGCTTTGGAACTGCCGGTTTATGGCAAAAGATTAAGCTGCCTCAAAATTTCCCATGGCAGTCTCGCAGCTGTTACCATTTAAATATCCTTATACAAGAGTTTGATAGGGGAACAGTGAAACCTCAAACTTGGTTTCTATTACCATTAAATAAAATTCTACCAAAAGAAGCAAATTACTCTATCCTATTACCATGTTGAAGCACAAAAAGGCCACATGTCACCTTGAAAAGCTGATTTCAAACAGGATTGACTGACTAGCTCTCTGCTTTCATTTTTAAGCATCTAGAGAGTACAACCAGAATGGAGATTTCTTTTCTGTCCAGAAGGACAATTTTTTGCTAGTTGATGGGTTACAGTTGGCCTTTAATATGTGAGAATGAGAGATGAAGAAGAGAAGAAATATGCCATTATCCCTGTAGGACGTATTTTAAAGTGGAAGGAAGGAAAGAAAGAAGAAAGGAAGGAAGGAAGGCAGACTGGAGGCAGGAAGGAAGGAAGGAACGGAGGGAAGGAGGGAGGGAGGGAAAGAGGGAGGGAGGGAGGAAGGGCAGGGAGGGAGAAAAAAACAGGAAATATATAAATAGCACTAGATAATGAAGGAATAGAGCAATGGGATATTTGTATAAGACATTTTGTGAAGAAAATGCAGATTCTAGGTTGAACAATTCTCTAAAGAGACGACAAATATCCCTAAGTTGTATACTTTATTTACAACTAGAGAATAGTAACATGTCTCTATTTGTAGATCTTATAAGGTCTAGCTAAAGGGACAATGGTAAGATGAGAGTCACAATAAGATTCAGATGGAATTACAATTTAATGAATGAATGTTTCATAATGATCACAATGTTTTGTTATTTTATTCTACTATATTTCCAAGGGATTGTAAGGCAGAAAGATAATTGTGAGAATCTCTGGAATCTTTATATTTAAAAGTTCACCTTCAGATAAAAATTTGGAGAAGGAATAAATACTCCATTAGGTATTCCCGCTTTGTCACTAACGGACTGTGACCTTAGGAAAGACATTCAACACTTCTGGGTCCCTTTTCAACCACCATGACCCTGTGCTACAAACCCCGCTTTTTTTTTTTTTGAGACGGGGTCCTCTGTCACCCCAGGTTGCAGTGGCACCATCTTGGCCCACTGCAACCTCCACCCACCAGGCTCAAGCGATCCTCCCACTTGAGCCTCTGGAGTAGCTGGGACCACAGGTGCACACTACCATGCCTGGCTATTTTTTTGTATTTTTAGTAGAGACAGGGTCACACTATATTGCCCAGGCTAGTCTCAAACTCCTGAGCTGAAGTGATCTGCCTGCCTCCACCTCCCAAAGTGCTGGGATTATAGGTAAACCACCAGGCCCAGCCTACAGTCCCCACTTTTTGCCAGGTAGGATGCTCAGTGCTTCACATCAGCATCACAGAGTCGTCTCCTGGAGAAGGCTCATGCATCCAGCTTAACCACAGCCTCCCAGCTGGGCTCTACCTTCAGGCTGAAAGAATAGACTGTGTGGCTAATTTTAGTGGCTAAAAACGTTGCCATTTTCTTCATAGACAATCTTCTATATCAATTCTCAAATTTTTTGGTTTTAGAAACTTTTTTACTAATAAAATTACTAAGAATCCCATAGATTTTTATTTATGTGGGTTATAGTTGTCAAGATTTATCTTACTGGAAATTACTCTGAGAAAAACTTAAAATACATATTTACCTGTTTGCTTAAAAACAATAACAAACCATTACATACATAATGTATCTTTATGAAAAATAAATATATGTTATAAATAAAAAACAATCTAGTAAGAAAATGTAAAGGAAATTTTGACAAATTCTTTAATGTCCAGCTGAATAGATCTGTTGCAACATCACATATGTAGCCTTTGGAAAACTCCACTGTAAATTCATGAAAGAATGAGAGTGAAAAAAGAATGCAACTTCTTAGTATCATTACAAAAATGCTTCAGACCTACCAGAGCTTTTGAAAGAGTTTCAGAAAAGCCAAGGCATTCCAGACTCCACTTTATAACTGCTGTTCTATATGATGTATTTAGTCTAAATTGTAAGGAGGTTTTATATATAATTATATATAGTAGGAGGTTTTATATATAATTATAAAGGGTTATATAGTTATATCCATTATGAAAATAGCCTAGTAAACATTTTTTGTAACTGATCCTGAGAACAATAATAAAACAATATTTAATACTTATAAAGTACTCCCTTATATCAAGCTCTGTAGGAAGAGCTTTACAAATGTTATTTCACTTAATCCTCAAAAGATTGCACCACTAATGAATTACTGTACCATTTAACAGGTGAAGAGGCCAGGCCTTGCAAAGCGTAAGTAACTTGCCCAATGTCACGTCATTAGCAGACTTGATAGTTACCCTTTGAGCTCAGGTAGTCTGACTTCAGGCCACACAAGATCCTAATGAAGACATCTTATTGTCCCTTCAGAAAAGGTTGCTCAGCAGTGAAAATAATTATCTCACTTAATCCTTGCAAAAACTCTGTGAGAATCACTTTATAATCTGTTTGAACTAGTTTACAGTCCCACCAACAGTGTAACAGTGTTCCTGTTTCTCCACATCCTCTCCAGCACCTGTTGTTTCCTGACTTTTTAATGATCCCCATTCTAACTGGTGTGAGATGGTATCTCATTGTCGTTTGGATTTGCATTTCTCTGATGGCCAGTGACGATGAATGTTGCTCAAATCTTTCATACCCTTACCCATTT
>NW_026656787.1:0-5473 GCF_009828535.3 Hylobates moloch | reverse complement strand
TTCTGCTGTGACATCAGAGCATGGCACAGTGGCTGACATATAGGAGGTGTTCAATAGATGTTTATAGCAGTCTTGAAGGCGTCTATTACAGCTGCTTCACTTTCCTCCATATCTAAGCCAGCACTAGGTCCTGCTAGCTTAACATCATGACGGCGCTCAAATTTGTGCACTTGTCTCCATCTTACCCCCCTCATATGAGCTGAAGCTCTCGCTTTGTCTTGCCTGTAGTTCTCTCAAGCCTTCTGAATGGGCTTGTCCACATTGAATCTTTTTCTTTGAAAACTTAGATTGTTTATTTTGGGAGAAAGACCCAAATTCTTGATGTATGCCGTATCTCTCTGGCCTCATTTCACGCAATTTTCAACTCTGCTATCTGAGCTCCCCATTCCCATCATACCTCTATTGAATTGATTTTCTAGGACTCCTTTAGACTTCCCCTCAGCATTTTCTCAGGAAAGACTTTCTGGACTGCAGAAAATCTCCCATGATGCTCTTATGGCACTACACACCTTTCTCTCCTGTTGACATCTATATTTTTAGAAAGCTTCTAACTCAGATGTAATTTTTCTAAAATTTTGCATGGTATAATTGTGGACATAAGGTTTATGACTAGTTCAATCTTATTAGATAGAGTGCTACAAAGACAATTCCTTCTTGTGAAGTGTCTCATTAGGTACTAGATTCTGGCCTCTGTGGTCTCTATACTTGGCCATAGAGGTAGTAAGAGTCTGTTACACTACTGATTTCTGATTTTTGTAAAATGATTTACCTTTGATTTGTGTAGAATAATTTCACAGATAATTTGATCTGTAGTGTTTAGAAAGCCACCACTACTTTCACTTTACTATAATATGTTGATTGAAAGGGCTGATGTATCAATGGAGAGAATATAATCTGCTCTCCTTTTTCAAAAGAACTTGTTTTGCTTTGCTTTAAACACAGATGTGCAAAAACTGTTCCTAATTTAGGCAAAACTTAACCCCAAATGTTGATGACTTAGGTCTTCTATTGAAGGATAACAGTAATAAAACTAATAATAGTTTTAGAGACAATTTATGAGGCTTTCATGAGCAGATTATTCCCTTCATTCAATGTCCTAGGTTTTATCAAGTTATAATATATTTACCATACATTTCACTCACATAAATTTTGTGTTTCTAAGGTTTTTATTATATTCTCATATATGTTCAAACAGAATTTTATAACAATTTTATTGCATTAAAAACAGACACTATACCCTTTAGCTATTACCTAAGTATCTGCTCATTCTGTAACCAGCCCTAAAGAACCACATTTAATATCAAAATATTCCACATACCCCATGAACTCCATAAATGTATACACATACTATACTGTATCAAAATATCACATATACCCCATAAATATATACACATACTATATATCCACAAAAAATAAAATTTAAAATTTAATGTTTTAAAAATAAATGGCGAATGTGAAGAATGGAAGTTGTGCCACATGTGTACTATCATAACAATGGTGATGTACTCTAATAATAGCAGACATCAGACTATGCACAGGCAAATACGCACACACACACACACACACACACACATAATCTCACAGATGATGAAGGTAGTTGTTCACTATGAAATACTAATAATCATTTACGTTTACAAATTGGTACATAACATTTTACATATTTATGGGGTATATGCATTAGTTACATGAATATGATCAAGTCAGCGTGGATATCTATCACCTTCGATATGTATCATTTAATGTGTTAGAAATATCTCAAGTTGTCTCTTCTAGCTGCTTTAAAACATACATTTTTACTTATTATAGTCACCCTACTCTTCTATTGAACATTATAACTTATTCTTTCTATCTAACTGTATGTTTGTACCCATTACCAACCTCTCTTCATTTCTTCCTCTCACCCTCTGCCCAGCCTCTGGTATTTATCATTCTATTCTCAACCTCCATGAAATAAACGTTTTCAGCTCCGACATGTGAGTAAAAGCATACAGTATCTGTCTCTCTGTGCCTGGTTTATTTTGTTGAACATAATGACCTCCAGTTCTGCCCATATTGCTGCAAGTCTTATAATTTCATTTTCTAATGGCTGATTACTATTCCTTTGTGTATATATATCACGTTTTCTTTATGTCTTCATTCACTGAACCACCATTTAATTTTAAACATCAAATAATGTAGTCTAAAAATTTACAAATCAAAGCTTAATAAGAACTTAATAACAAAACTTAAAATATTCAACCTATAAAATCTTTCATAATGATAAGTAAACAAATTAAGGACTGAGTTAATAAAAACACTATATATTAAAACTTGGAGAAAGTTAACTAATACATGTTAGAAAATTTAAAAATAAACTAATTCCACATAGTATTATGTTTTTTAAAAAGAATATAAAATTAAGATAAAATAAAATAATATGGAGAATATGTAAGATATAGAATATGGAATAAGTAAAACAGAACAAAAATAGGTGAGTTATGCTGCCTCCTGCTCCATGAGGACCTAGAGGTCAAGGCCTGATGGCTGTCTCATTGAATATTTAAAACTACTATGAGTTTCACTTCACACTTTCTAAGGTGTGGAACAAAAATTTTAGAAATATTTCAAACAAGGGAATGAAAGGCCTCAGTTTCTCTTGAACAAGTATGGTCTTCTTCATTGAATCACCTTAAAGCCATATATCCTACCAATATATCATAAGACCAACAAAAAGATCATATAAAACCACACATAATCCACAATCTTAGGACCACTGGAAAACAGAGAATACTAATATTTCAAATTACATTTACAGAGAAACACCAAATTCTGAGAGAGTTTCTGCTGTGATTACAAGACTGTAGGTGTATATAGCAGGAGTAAGAATGCTTGAAACACTCTATGAAAAGAGGTGAGAGATTTCAAAGAATTAATGAAGCACAGACAAAATTATCCTAAGAAGGAGAACAGAAAATGCTAAGAGCCAAATTACTAAACACAAGTTTGGCACGAAATATATGAAAGGGACTTGAAAGTATAATAAATGACACTGAAAGTGGCAGTATTAGACAAGCTTTGTTCTAGGAGAGAAAATAGAGAATGGGTTTGTGCCCTTGAGAAAGATGATAGTAAAAAGAAAAGAAAGAAAAGAGCAAGAGAGAAAGAAAGGAGCATGAGATCTAGTGGTTTAAAAGTGTGTAGCACCTCCCCGCTCACTCTCTTTTGCTCCTGCTCCTGTCACGTGAGAGGTCTCACTCCCGCTTTGTCTTCTATCCTGATTGGAAGCTTCCTGAGGCCTCCCCAGAAGCAGAATCCACTATGCTTCCTGCACAGCCTGCAGAACTGTGAACCAATTACACGTCTTTTCTTTATAAATCACCTGGTCTCAAGTATTTCTTTATAGCAGTGTGAAAACAGACTAATAAAATGATGGAAACAATGGAAAAGAAAAATCTAACTTTTCCAACTGCTGTGGCAGGGAAGGGAAGAATAAAGCCAAGATTCTTTTAATCATTTTATTAATACTATACTGTATCTTTAGTTACCTACATGGATTAAGAATGCTGGCCTCTATTTCATAAAACACCTATGGTATTCATCATATAGGTACTTAGATTGTCATTTCAGCGTGATAAGATAATCTTATTTCAATTCATCTAGGATTGAGGATAGTGAATTTTACTGAGAAATATAACACACTGAGAATGGTTAATTCTGTAGCTGAGTATTTTAAAGTCTAAAAGGTTTTGAATTTCAGTTAATGTAGCACAAAAGCTAGTTAGACTGTTCAGTGATTTCCTATACAAAATAAGCTATTCTGCCAGTTTTTGTAATAATACCATATGAAAAAAATGTTAAAGCACGTTTCAAAACACACGTGATTGGCTGATTAACAGAACATAGGTGCTGAAAGTAAGCTACATTGTGAAACAGGTCATTTCAAAGTGATTTTCTCCAAGAATTGTCATCAGGAAGAAAAAAAAGTTATAGCTTCATAAGTCAGAAATTATGCAATAAAACTTTAAGTAGATACAATCGTTTGATGATTTTTTTTGAAGTATGAATATTTCAACCACTAGTCTTACTGCTAAAGATAAGGCATTAATGCATATTATATGCAGAAAAATTAGCTACAATTTATTTCAAACTGCGTGTATTAGAAACAGGACATCACAAATCAATGCAAATAAGAATATTGAACAACTATTGTCTTTTAAAATTCATCTTGGCCAGGGTCGGTGGCTTGTCCCTGTAATCTCAGAACTTTGGGAGGCCGAGACGGGTGGATCACTTGAGGTCAGGAGTTCAAGACCAGCCTGGCCAGCATGGTGAAGCCCCGTCTCTATTAAGAATACAAAAATTAGATCCCATTTGTCAATTTTGGCTTTTGTTGCCATTGCTTTTGGTGTTTTAGACATGAAGTCCTTGCCCACGCCTATGTCCTGAATGGTATTGCCTAGGTTTTCTTCTAGGGTTTTTATGGTTTTAGGTCTAACATGTAAATCTTTAATCCATCTTGAATTAATTTTTGTATAAGGTGTAAGGAAGGGATCCAGTTTCAGCTTTCTACATATGGCTAGCCAGTTTTCCCAGCACCATTTATTAAATAGGGAATCCTTTCCTCATTTCTTGTTTTTGTCAGGTTTGTCAAAGATCAGATAGTTGTAGATATGCGGCATTATTTCTGAGGGCTCTGTTCTGTTCCATTGGTCTATGTCTCTGTTGTGGTACCAGTACCATGCTGTTTTGGTTACTGTAGCCTTGTAGTATAGTTTGAAGTCAGGTAGCGTGATGCCTCCAGCTTTGTTCTTTTGGCTTAGGATTGACTTGGCGATGCGGGCTCTTTTTTGGTTCCATATGAACTTTAAAGTAGTTTTTTCCAATTCTGTGAAGAAAGTCATTGGTAGCTTGATGGGGATGGCATTGAATCTATAAATGACCTTGGGCAGTATGGCCATTTTCATGATATTGATTCTTCCGACCCATGAGCATGGAATGTTCTTCCATTTGTTTGTATCCTGTTTTATTTCATTGAGCAGTGGTTTGTAGTTCTCCTTGAAGAGGTCCTTCACATCCCTTGTAAGTTGGATTCCTAGGTATTTTATTCTCTTTGAAGCAATTGTGAATGGGAGTTCACTCATGATTTGGCTCTCTGTTTGTCTGTGATTGGTGTACAAGAATGCTTGTGATTTTTGCACATTGATTTTGTATCCTGAGACTTTGCTGAAGTTGCTAATCAGCTTAAGGAGATTTTGGGCTGAGACAATGGGGTTTTCTAGATATACAATCATGTCATCTGCAAACAGGGACAATTTGACTTCCTCTTTTCCTAATTGAATACCCTTTATTTCCTTCTCCTGCCTGATTGCCCTGGCCAGAACTTCCAGCACTATGTTGAATAGTAGTGGTGAGAGAGGGCATCCCTGTCTTGTGCCAGTTTTCAAAGGGACAAATGGGATCTAATTAAACTAAAGAGCTTCTGCACAGCAAAAGA
>NW_026656786.1:0-5473 GCF_009828535.3 Hylobates moloch | reverse complement strand
ATATCGACAAATAAAAACTACATAGAAGCATTCTGTGAAACTCCTTTCTGTTCTGTGCATTCAAGTAACAGAGTGAAAGATTGCTTTTCATTGAGCAGTTCTGAATCTCTCTTTCTGTAGAAACTGCAACAGGACATTCGGAAAACGAAGGGGACTATAGTCGAAAAAGGAACATCTTCCAATAAAATCAACACAGAAGCATTCTGTGAAACTTCTTACAGTTCTGTGTATTCAACTAAGAGTGTTGAAGCTTACTTTTGATTGAGCAGTTCTGAAACACTCTTTCTGTGGAAACTGCAAGTGGACAATCTGAGCGCTTGGAGGCCTACAGTGGAAAAAGGAATATCTTCAAATTATACCTACACAGAAGCATTCTGTGAAACTTCTTTCTGTTCTGTGCATTCAACTAACAGGGTTGAACATTACTTTTCATTGAGCAATTCTGAAACACTCTTTCTGTAGAAACTACGAGTGGACATTCTGAGCCCTATGAAGCCTATAGTGGAAAAAGTGATATCTAGATATAAAAACTACACAGAAGCATTCTTTGAAACTTCTTTCTGTTCTGTGAATTCAACTAACAGAGTGGAAGCTTACTATTGATGGAGCAGTTCTGAAACTCTCTTTCTGTAGAAACTGCAAGGGGACATTCAGAGCGCTAAGGGGCCTATAGTGGTAAAAGGAACATCTTCCAATAAAAACAACACAGAAGCGTTTTGTGAAACATCTTTCTGTTCTGTGTATTCAACTAAAGGGTCTGAACCTTACTTTTGATTGAGGAGTTCTGAAACACTCTTTCTGTTGAAACAGCAAGTGGACATTCGGAGCGCTCGGGGGCCTATAGTGGAAAAAGGAATACCTTCCCATTACAACTACACAGAAGAATTCTGTGAAACTTTTCTCTGTTCTGTGCATTCAACTACCAGGGTTGAACATTACTTTTGATTGAGCAGTTCTGAAACACTCTTTCTGCAGAAACTGCAAGTGGACATTCGGAGCGCTAGGGGGCCTATAGTGGAAAAAGGAGTATCTTCAAATTATAACTACACAGAAGCATTCTGTGAAACATCCCTCTTTTCTGTGCATTCAAGTAACAGGGTTGAACATTACTTCTGATTGAGCAGTTCTGAAACACTGTTTCTGTAGAAACTGCAAGTGGACATTCGGAGCGCCAGGAGGCCTATAGTGGAAAAAGGAATATCTTCAAATTATAACTACACAGAAGCATTCTGTGAAACTTCTTTCTGTTCTGTCCATTCAACTAACAGAGTGGAAGCTTACCATTGATTGAGCAGTTCTGAAACACTCTTTCTGTTGAAAGTGCAAGTGGACATTCGGAGCGCTAAGGGGCCTATAGTGGAAAAAGGAATATCTTCAAATAAAAACTACAGAGAAGGATTATGTGAAACTTCTTTCAGTTCTGTGCATTCAACTAACCGAGTTGAATCTTCTTTTGATTCAGCAGTTCTGAAACTCTCTTTCTGTAGAAACTGCAAGGGGACATTCAGAGCGCTAAGGGGCTTACAGTGGAAAAAGTAACATCGTCCAATAAAAACAACACAGAAGCGTTCTGTGAAACTTCTTTCTGTTCTGTGTATTCAACTAAAGGGGTTGAACCTTACTTTTGATTGAGGAGTTCTGAAACACTCTTTCTGTAGAAACTGCAAGTGGACATTCGAAGCGCTATCTGGCCTACAGAGGAAAAAGGAATATCTTCAAGTAAAAATTACACAGAAGCATTCTGTGAAACTTCTTTCTGTTCTGTGCATTCAACTAACAGAGTTGAAGCTTACTTTTGATTGAGCAGTTCTGAAACCCTCCTTCTGTAGAAACTACAGGTGGATATTCAGAGCACTAAAGGGCCTGTAGTGGAAAAAGAAATATCTTCAAATAAAAACTACACAGAAGTACTCTGTGACACTTCTTTCTGTTCTGTGCATTCAACTAACAGAGTTGAATTTTCCTTTTGATTGAGCCGTTCTGAAACACTCTTTCTGTAGAAATTGCAAGTGGACATTCCGAGCGCTAGGGGGCCTATAGTGGAAAAAGGAATATGTACAAATAAAAACTACATAGAAGCATTCTGTGAAACTCCTTTCTGTTCTGTGCAATCAACTAACAGAGTTAAAGATTGCTTTTGATTGAGCAGTTCTGAATCTCTCTTTCTGTAGAAACTGAAAGAGGAGATTCGGAGCACTAAGGGGCGTATAGTGGAAAAAGGAACATCTTCCAATAAAATCAACACAGAAGCATTCTGTGAAACCTCTTACTCTTCTGTGTATACAACTAAGAGTGTTGAAGCTTACTTTTGATTGAGCAGTTCTGAAACACTCTTTCTGTGGAAACTGCAAGTGGACATTCGGTGCGCTAGGGGGCCTACAGTGGAAAAAAGAATATCTTCAAATTATAACTACACAGAAGCATTCTGTGAAACTTCTTTCTGTTCTCTGCATTCAACTAACAGGGTTGAACATTACTTTTGATTGAGCAGTTCTGAAACACTCTTTCTGTAGAAACTGCAAGTGGATATTCTGAGCGCTATGAAGCCTATAGAGGAAAAAGTGATATCTAGACATAAAAACGACACAGAAGCATTCTTTGAAACTTCTTTCTGTTCTGTGAATTCAACTAACAGAGTGGAAGCTTACTATTGATTGAGCAGTTCTGAAACTCTCTTTCTGTAGAAACTGCAAGGGGACATTCAGAGCGCTAAGGGGCCTATAGTGGAAAAAGGAACATCTTCCAATAAAAACAACACAGAAGCGTTCTGTGAAACATCTTTCTGTCCTGTGTATTCAACTAAAGGGGTTGAACCTTACTTTTGATTGAGGAGTTCTGAAACACCCTTTCTGTAGAAACTGCAAGTGGACATTCGAAGCGCTATCTGGCCTATAGTTGAAAATGAAATATCTTCAAGTAAAAATTACACAGAAGGATTCTGTGAAACTTCTTTCTGTTCTGTGCATTCATCTAAAAGAGTTGAAGCTTACTTTTGATGGAGCAGTTCTGAAACCCTCTTTCTGTAGAAACTGCAGGTGGATATTCAGAGCACTGAAGGGCCTGTAGTGGAAAAAGAAATATCTTCAAATAAAAACTACACAGAGGTATTCTGTGAAACTTTTTTCTGTTCTGTGCATTCAACTAACAGAGTTGAATTTTCCTTTTGATTGAGCAATTCTGAAACACTCTTTCTGTAGAAACTGCAAGTGGACATTCAGAGCGCTAGGGGGCCTATAGTGGAAAAAGGAATATCTACAAATAAAAACAACATAGAAGCATTCTGTGAAACTCCTTTCTGTTCTGTGCATTCAAGTAACAGAGTTAAAGATTGCTTTTCATTGAGCAGTTCTGAATCTCTCTTTCTGTAGAAACTGCAAGAGGACATTCGGAAAACGAAGGGGCCAATAGCGGAAAAAGGAACATCTTCCAATAAAATCAACACAGAAGCATTCTGTGAAACTCCTTACAGTTCCGTGTATTCAACTAAGAGTGTTGAAGCTTACTTTTGATTGAGCCGTTCTGAAACACTCTTTCTGTGGAAACTGCAAGTGGACATTCGGAGCGCTTGGGGGCCTACAGTGGAAAAAGGAATATCTTCAAATTATAAGTACACAGAAGCATTCTGTGAAACTTCTTTCTGTTCTGTGCATTCAACTAACAGGGTTGAACATTACTTTTGATTCAGCAGTTCTGAAACACTCTTTCTGTAGAAACTGCGAGTGGACATTCTGAGCGCTATGAAGCCTATAGTGGAAAAAGTGATATCTAGATATAAAAACTACACAGAAGCATTCTTTGAAACTTCTTTCTGTTCTGTGAATTCAACTAACAGAGTGGAAGCTTACTATTGATGGAGCAGTTCTGAAACTCTCTTTCTGTAGACACTGCAAGGGGACATTCAGAGCGCTAAGGGGCCTATAGTGGAAAAAGGAACATCTTCCAATAAAAACAACAGAGAAGCGTTCTGTGAAACATCTTTCTGTTCTGTGTATTCAACTAAAGGGGATGAACCTTACTTTTGATTGAGGTGTTCTGTAACACTCTTTCTGTTGAAACTGCAAGTGGACATTCGGAGCGCTCGGGGGCCTATAGTGGAAAAAGGAATATCTTCCCATTATAACTACACAGAAGAATTCTGTGAAACTTCTCTCTGTTCTGTGCATTCAACTACCAGGGTTGAATATTACTTTTGATTGAGCAGTTCTGAAACACTGTTTCTGTAGAAACTGCTAGTGGACATTCGGAGCGCTAGGAGGCCTATAGTGGAAAAAGGAATATCTTCAAATTATAACTACACAGAAGCATTCTGCGAAACTTCTTTCTGTTCTGTCCATTCAACTAACACAGTGGAAGCTTACTATTGATTGAGCAGTTCTGAAACACTCTTTCTGTTGAAAGTGCAAGTGGACAGTCGGAGCGCTAAGGGGCCTATAGTGGAAAAAGCAATATCTTCAAATAAATACTACAGAGAAAGATTATGTGAAACTTCTTTCAGTTCTGTGCATTCAACTAACGGAGTTGAATCTTCTTTTGATTCAGCAGTTCTGAAACTCTCTTTCTGTAGAAACTGCAAGGGGACATTCAGAGCGCTAAGGGGCCTACAGTGGAAAAAGTAACATTATCCAATAAAAACAACACAGAAGCGTTCTGTGAAACTTCTTTCTGTTCTGTGTATTCAACTAAAGGGGTTGAATCTTACTTTTGATTGAGGAGTTCTGAAACACTCTTTCTGTAGAAACTGCAAGTGTACATTGGAAGAGCTATCTGGCCTACAGAGGAAAAAGGAATATCTTCAAGTAAAAATTACACAGAAGCATTCTGTGAAACTATTTTCTGTTCTGTGCATTCAACTAACATAGTTGAAGCTTACTTTTGATTGAGCAGTTCTGAAACCCTCTTTCTGTAGAAACTGCAGGTGGATATTCAAAGCACTAAAGGGCCTGTAGTGGAAAAAGAAATATCATCAAATAAAAACTACGCAGAAGCATTCTCTGAAACTTCTTTCTGTTCTGTCCATTCAACTAACAGAGTTGAATCTTCCTTATGATTGAGCAGTTCTGAAACACTCTTTCTGTAGGAACTGCAAGTGGACATTCGGAGCGCTAAGGGGCCTATAGTTAAAAAAGGAATATCTGCAAATAAAAACTACAGAGAAGCATTCTGTTAAACTCCTTTTGGTTCTGTGCATTCCACTAACAGAGTTAAAGTTTGCTTTTGATGGAGCAGTTCTGAATATCTCTTTCTGTAGAAACTGCAAGAGGACTTTCGGAGCACTAAGGGCCCTATATTGGAAAAAGGAACATCTTCCAATAAAATCAACACAGAAGCGTTCTGTGAAACTTCTTTCTGTTCTGTGTATTCAACTAAAGGGGATGAACCTTACTTTTGATTGAGTCGTTCTGAAACACTCTTTCTGTAGAAACTGCAAGTGGACATTCGAAGCGCTATCTGGCCTACAGAGGAAAAAGGAATA
>NW_026656785.1:0-5473 GCF_009828535.3 Hylobates moloch | reverse complement strand
GTTCTCAGATCTCCAGCTGCGTGCTGGGAGAACCACTACTCTCTTCAAAGCTGTCAGTCAGACAGGGGCATTTAAGTCTGTGGAGGTTCTTTGCTGAGTTTTTGTTTGTCTGTGCCCTGCCCCCAGAGGTGGAGCCTACAGAGGCAGGCAGGCCTCCTTGAGCTATGGTGGGCTCCACCCAGTTCGAGCTTCCTGGCTGCCTTGTTTACCTAAGCAAGCCTGGGCAATGGCGGGCGCCCCTCCCCCAGCCTCGCTGCCGCCTTGCAGCTTGATCTCAGACTGCTGTGCTAGCAATCAGCGAGACTCCGTGGGCATAGGACCCTCCGAGCCAGGTGCGGGACACAATCTCCTAGTGTGCCGTTTTCCAGGCCCGTTGGAAAAGCGCAGTACTGGGGTGGGACTGACCCGATATTCCAGGTGCCGTCTGTTTCCACTTTCTTTGACTAGGAAAGGGAACTCCCTGACCCCTTGCGCTTCCCGAGTGAGGTAATGCCTCGCCCTGCTTCGGCTCGCGCACAGTGCGCTTCACCGACTGTCCTGCACCCACTGTTAGGCACTCCCTAGTGAGATGAAACCGGTACCTCAAGCAGAAATGCAGAAATCACCAGTCTTCTGTGTCGCTGGGGCTGGGAGCTGGAGACCGGAGCTGTTCCTATTCGGCCATCTTGGCTCCACCCTCCCGAGCAAACATTTTTCTAAAGGGCCAGGTAGCAAATATTTTAGGCTTTATAGGCCATATGGTCTCCATCACAGCTACTCAACTCAGCAATCATAATATGAAAGTAGCCAGAGACAACGTGCACATGTTTTGGTGTGGTGGTGTTTCCAAACTTTATTTGCAAAAACAGACAGCAGGCCATTTTTGGCCCACTGGCAGCAGTTTGGTGACCCCTGGAATAGCCTATGCTGTGTTAGCAAATTAACCCCCTTAAAGAGTGAACATAATGAAAGTGTATTTACTGCTCACACATCATATCAGAGTGGACAAGAATAACTTCCTCTGTCTTGTAGCTAATATCGTATGAAAAGCGTGTTCTCTAAGGTGGCATAGAAAGGAAGGAGAGTACTGAAGGATCCCATCAATCCACGAAGTTACTTATATACTTTATACTCATATCCCATTAGCCAAAATCCAGTTTCATGGCTCCAATCTACTGTATCTGAGCCTAGAAAAATGTACAGTAGTATATGAATGTTTGGTTAGCAACTCACAGTTGTTGCCATGTGAAGTGACAATAATTTGTCTCGTATGATTGAGAGGATTAAATGTTTATGAAACATTTAGCAAAGTGCCTGACACATAAGCAGCACTCAGTAAATGTTCAGTCACTCCCAATTGCTTCTTTCTGATCATTTCACTAGTTGACAGGCCATAAAATGCCCTTCACACTCACACAGAGCTACTTACTGAATTAACAACCACATGCCTTTTCATACTCTTTCCTCAACTCTTCCCTCCTTGTCATTTCTACCTAATACCTATTCACTCATGTTCCATACTTTTGCTCAAATATGATGTTTCTTTCCTTTAACTTTCCCAGGCAGAGTGACTCAGGTCCCTGCTCTTATACCACCATGTAGTATACACCATAAGTAGGGTAACCGGCATTGTGTAATATTGTTAATTGTACACGTATACCATCTCCACCAGACTCTGAACTCTGAGGACAGAGCAATGTCATTCATGTCTGCACTTTGGCATTTAATATATATACACACAGACACACACACACACACACACACACACTGAGAGTCAATAAGTGCTCACTGAACTCAGTGGTGGGAATGTCAGGTTCTAGGCAATCTGAAGTCATGTTGGGAGGGTGTTGAGACAAATGAGGACCATTCACTGCTTATGCCAGCTATAGCCTCAGTGTTTTATTGGTACCTCCACAGCATGAGGCCTGGCGAAGAAGCAGCACTTAATAAAAGTTTGCTAAAACCTGCATAAAGGAGAAAAGGGGGAAAGATGGTTATGGTTATTTGTCACTGTGTAATTACCAAAATATTTTTCCTTTTTTTTTTTTTTTTTATAGAATCTAGTCTATTGAGGGGAAGAGTTGACCAAATTCAAGCAAAGCAATCTGTGTGAATAGTATATATATACCAGAACATATTTATTGTCATTCCAGAGTAGGTCTATCTAGAATAATTGTAAAGCCCCTGGAGCCAGCCATGTATATCCCAGGAAACACTGACCCTAACACCTGGGGTTTCTCACTGCTGAGTGTTCAGCATTTCTATTTAGAGGGACTTCCAGAGTAGAATCAGTACTATCTATTCTGTTACATCACTCACTCTCAGTAGGAATAAAAAAAAATACTGATTTTTAAAAAATAGTCAGGTTTTGGTTTTTCAGCTTACCTTTTTAAATAATGTATTTTTTTTTCATCCTCCACGGTATTTAGTGCTTCTCTATCTTCATCATTGTTATTAAAATAGCAATAATAATCAAAGATGTCATTTGTTGCACACTCAATGTGTCAGCTACTTTATACAAACCCTATTAAACACTTTGGAAATTTAAAAATACATCTCACTGCTGCTGCCACTGATTGAACAAAGCAGATTGGCCAGCACTTGTCATCAGAGTGTTTTTGCCCTTGTCCCCTCCAGCACAGCAGGAGCTTAACCTCAAGGGGCTGGAGAACAAAGCCTTAGCCCTTGTACCAGTCCTCCAGGGTTACAGCACATAGCCCAGGAGTGCTGAGCTGAGTTGTGACCCCCTGAAGTAAGGCAGAAACAATGTCAGTTGAATAAACCCAACTTATACCACAGTCAGAACCCTCAAGGGCATCAAAGAATAATAAAATTAAGAAGCCCCACCCAAAGGACAGTAACTTCAATCACCAAAGGAACATCATCCCACACAGATGAGAAAGAACCAGTGCAAGAACTCTGGCAACTCAAAAAGCCAGAGCATCTCTTTCCTCCAAATGACCATACTAGCTCTCCAGCAATAGTTTGTAACCAGGCTGAAACAGCTGAAATGACAGAGAATTCAGAATCTGGATAGCAATAAAGATCATTGAGATTCAGAAGAAGTTGAAACCCAACCAAAGGAATGTAAGGAGTCTAATAAAATTATACAAGAGCCAAAAGATAAAATAGCCATTTTAAGAAAGAAGCACACGTACCTGATAGAGGCAAAAAACTCACTACAAGAACTTCATAATATTATTTGAAGTACTAACAGCATAATGGACCAAGCTGAGGAAAGAATATCAGAGCATGAAGACTCATTCTTGAAGTCAACTCAAACAAAAATAAAGGAAAAAATATTAAAATGAACAAAACCTAAAAGAAATTTTGGATTACGTAAATAGACCAAATCCCTGACTCACTGGTGTCCCTGAAAGAGAGAAAGACAGCAAGCAATTTGCAAAATATATTTGAGGATATTGTCCACAAAAAATTCACCAACCTTGTTAGTGAAGTCAACATTCAAAGTCAGGAAATGCAGAGAACCCCTGTGAAGTACTATTCAAGATGACCATCACCAAGACACATAGTCATCAGATTCTTCAAAGTCAAAGTGAAAAAAAATTAAAGACAGCTAGAGAGAAGGGGTAGTTCATCTACAAAGGGAACCCCATGAGGCTAACAGCAGACCTTTTGGCAGAAACCACATAAGCCAGAACAGATTGGGTCCTATATTCATCATGCTTAAAGAAAAGAAATTCCAACAAAGAATTTCATATTCAGCCAAACAAAGCTTTATAAAAGGAAAGAAGAAATAAGATCCTTCTCCAACAAATGCTAAGGAAGTTTATTGCCAGCACACCTGCCTTACAAGAGGCCCTTAAGGGAGTGCTAAATATGGAAATGAAAGACCAGTACTGACCACCACAAAACACACTTAAGTACATAGACCATTGACACTATAAAGCAACAATGCAATCAAGTCTGCATAACAACCAACTAACAAGAGGATGACAGGATCAAATCTGCACATGGTAATATTAACCTTGAATGTAAACAGGCTAGATATCCCACATAAAATACACAGAGTAGCAAGTTGGAAAAAGAAGCAAGAGCCAACTGTATGCTATCTTTCAGAGACCCATCTCACATGCAGTGACACCCATAGGCTCAAAGTAAAGAAATGGAGAAAAATCTACCAAGCAAATAGAAAAAAAAAAAAACAAACAGGGGTTGCTATTCTAATTTCTGACAAAACAAACGTTAAACCAAAAATGATCAAAAGGGACAAAGAAAGGCAGTACATAATGATGAAGAGTTCAATTCAAAAAGAAGATTTAACTATCCTAAATATATATGTACCCAACACTGGAGTACCCAGATTTATAAAACAAGTTATTAGAGAACCATGAATAGAACTAGATAACCATACAATAATAGTGGGAGACTTCAACATCCCACTGACAATGTTAGACAGATCAAGGCAGAAAACTAACAAAGATATTCAGGTCCGAAACCAACACTTGACCAAATAGACCTAACAGACACCTACAGAATACTCCACCCAACAACACAATGTACATTCTTCTCATCTGCCCATAGTACATGATCTAAAATTGACCACACACTTGACTGTAATACAACTCAACAAACTAAAAAAAAAAAAATCTTACCAATCACACTCTCAGACCACAGGGCAATAAAAACGGAAATTAATACTAACGGAGTTTCTCAAAACCATGGAATTTCTCAATTGCATGGAAATTAAACAACCTACTCCTGAATGACTTTTGCATAAACAATGAAATTAAGGCAGAAATCAATAAATTCTTTGAAACTAATGAAAACAAAGGTACAACACACGAGAATCTATAGGTTACAGTTAGTGTTGAGAGGAAAGTTTAAAGAACTAAATGCTCACATCAAAAAAGCAGAAAGATATCAAATTAACAACCTAACACCACACCTAAAGGGAATAAAAAACAAGAACAAACCAACCCCAAAAACAGCAGAAGAAAAGAGATAACCAACCCAGAGCTGAGCTGAATGACCCATACAAAGGATCAACAAAACCAAAAGTTGGTTCTCTGAAAGAATATATGAGGTTGATAGATGACTAAACTAATAAAGAAAAAAACCCAGAAGATCCAAATAAATAGAATCAGGCATGATGAAGGAATTATTACCATTGGCTCCACAGAAATTAAAAGAAAAAAAAACCCACAGAGACTGTTAAGAACACCACTAGGCACACAAACAAGGAAACCTAGAAGAAATGCATAACTTCCTGGAAACATAAAATCTCCTATGGTTGAACAAAGAAGACATTGAAACTCTAAACAGACCAATAATGAGTTTTGAAATTAAATTAGTAATGAAAAGCCTACCAACCAGAAGAAAACCTGGACCAGATGGATTCACAGCCAAATTCTAAAAGGCGTATAAATAAGAGCTGGCACCAATCCTGCTAAAACCATTCCCCAAAACTGAGAAAGGACTCCTCTCTAACTCATTCTTTCAGGCCAACATCATTCTAATACCAATACCTGGT
>NW_026656784.1:0-5474 GCF_009828535.3 Hylobates moloch | reverse complement strand
TGGCTATATCATATAGCCTCTGTGTGTAGTAGGCTATACCATCTAGGATTGTGTAAGTACACTCTATGATATTCACACGATGAGAAAATTGCCAATGTTGCATTTGTCAGAATGTATCCCTGTCATTAAGTGATGCCTAACTGTATTCTGATCTTTTGATGTTAACTGGTGTTCCAGCAAAAAGCATTAGAGAAAGACCCTCAGCTTTTTCTCTAAACCACATTGTCTTAAATTTATTGTCTATTGCCATGTGCATAGGCTCAGAATTTCCCAAATCATCAAATCCTGATTCCTTTTTGTTTAGCAGTTTCCCCTTCAATTTATCTCTTTCCTCATAGTTTACTATAAGCAGCAAGTAAACAGAAGGTACCTTAAATACTTTGCTTAGAAATCTCCTTGGCTGGCGGGGCGCAGTGGCTCATGCCTGTAATCCCAGCACTTTGGGAGGCCGAGGCAGGTGGATCACTTGAGGTCAGGAGTTTGAGACCAGCCTGGCCAATATGGTGAAACCCCATCTCTACTAGAATTACAAAAATTGGCCAGGTGTGGTGGCGTGTGCCTGTAGTCCCAGCTACTCAGGAGGCTGAGCAGGAGAATCGCTTGAAGCCAGGACACAGAGGTCGCGGTGAGCCGAGATCACGCTGCTGCACTCAAGCCTGGATGACAGAGCGAGACTCTGTCTAAAAAAAAAGAGAGAGAGAAAAGAAATCTCCTTGGCTATATATTGAAGTCTATCTCTTACAAATTCTCCTTTCCACATAACTGCATAAGCTTTCTGCCACCACACAACAAAGATCCCTTTTCCTCCAGTTTCCAATAACATGTTCCTCCCTTCCACTTGTGGCCTCCTCAGCAGCATCCTCAAAGTCTAGATTCCTACTGACATCCTGTTCAAGGTGATTTCAACTTTATCGCACTCCTTCAAATTCTTCCAGCCTCTACTCACTACCCAATTCCAAAGCCATTCTCACATTTTTAAGGTACGTGTTATAACAGCACCCCATTCCAAGTATAAAATCTACAGCAGTTTTCTATTATTGCATAAGAAATTACCACACATTTAGTGGCTTACAACACCACACATTTACTGTCTTGTAGTTTGTATGAGAAGTCTGGACATTGCTTAGCTAGGTGCTCTGCTTAGGGTCCCACAGGCTACAATCAAGGTGTTGACAAGGCTTTTATTTTTATTTATTTATTTATTTTTGAGACACAGTCTTGATTTGTCGCCCAGGCTTAAGTGCAGTGGTGGTATCATAGCTCACTGCAGCCATGACATCCCACCTCAGCTTCTTGAGTAGCTTGGATTACAGGCTCATGTCACCATGCCCAGCTAATTTTTAAATTTATTTTTGTAGAGACAGGATCTTGCTATGTTGCCCAGGGTGGTCTCGAACTCCTGGGCTCAAGTTATCCTCCCACCTCGGCTTCCCGAAGTATTGGGATTACAGGTGTGAACCACAGGACCCAGAAAACAAAGCTTTTAATTGGAGACTTAACTATAGAAACATTTTCTTCTACATTCCCACAGTTGTTAGCAGCATTCAGTTTTTCACAATTGTAGGATTCGCTGCAGCTTGCTTCTTCAAAGCCAGCAAAAAGAGAGAGAATCTGTTAGTAAGTTGGAGTTATATAATGTAATGTGATCATAGGAGTGACATCCCATCACCTTTGCCATGTTCTACTGTGTAGAAGCAAGTCACAGGTCTCACCCATACTCAAAAGGAGAGAAATGCAGAAGGGTAACAATACCAGGAGGTGGAAATCATGGAGGCCTATCCTAAAGTTTGTCTGCCACAACTAGGGTGAGAATCAAAGAGACCTTAAACTTAAAGATTTGCTTGTTTTGTTAAAAAAAAATCTGAAACATAAGAAGAAAACTAAAAATAAATATACCCTGACAAACGACATGAAGTTATATAATCAGATATCACAGGAATAAAAAAGTAGGAGTGTATCTAATAGAAAATATAAATGTATTAGTCCATTGTCACACTGCTAAGAAGAAATACCTGAGACTGGGTAATTTATAAAGGAAAGAGGTTTAATTGACTCACAGTTCAGCATGGCTGGGAAGGCTTAAGGGAACTTACAGTCATGGCAGAAAGGGAAGCAAACACGTCCTTCTTCACCTGGGGGAAGGCAGGAGAAGTGTCAGTCCAAAGGGGAAAAGCCCCTTATAAAACCATCAGATAGGTCGGGTGCGGTGACTCATGCCTGTAATCCCAGCACTTTGGGAGGCCGAGGCAGGCAGATCACTTGAGCTCAGGAGTTCAAGACCAGCCTGGGCAACATGGTGAAACTCTGTCTCTACTAAAAATACAAAAATTAGCCAGGTGTGGTGGTGCACGCTTATAATCTCAGCTACTTGGGTGGCTGAGGCATGAGAATCTCTTGAACCCAGGAGGCAGAGGATGCAGTAAGCTGAGACTGTGTCACTGCACTCCAGCCTGTGTGACAGAGTGAGACTCTGTCTCAAAACAAAAAGCAATAAACAAAACCCATCAGATCTCGTGAAAACTCACTCATCATGAAACAGCATGAAGGTAACTATCACCATGATTAAATTACCTCCCACTGGGTCCCTCCCACAACATGTGGGGACTATGGGAACTACAACTGGCCAAATCATATCATTCTGCCCGTGGCCCCTCCCAAATCTCATGTCCTCACATTTCAAAACACAATCATGCTCTTCCAACAGTTCCCCAAAGTCTTAACTCATTCCAACATTAACTCAAAAGTCCAAGTCCAAAGTCTCATCTGAGACAAGGCAAGTCCCTTTCATCTATGAGCCTTTAAAATCAAAAGCAAGTTAGTTATTTCTTTTTTTTTTTTCTTTTGAGATGGAGTTTTGCTCTGGTCATCCAGGCTGGAGTGCAATGATGCGATCTCAGCTCACTGCAACATCCACCTCCCAGGTTCAAGCAATTTTCCTGTCTCAGCCTCCTGAGTAGCTGGGATTACAAGTGCCCACCACCATGCCCGGCTAATTTTTGTATTTTTATTAGAGACAGGGTTTCACCATGTTGGCCAGGCTGATCCTGAACTCCTGACCTCAGGTAATCCACCCACCTCGGCCTCCCAAAGTGCTGGGATTATAGGTGTGAGCCACCATGCCAGGCCGCAAGTTAGTTACTTCTTCTATACAAGGGGGTTACAGGCATTGGGTAAATACACTCATTCCAGATGGGAGAAATTGGCCAAAACAAAGGGGCAATAGGCCTTATGCAAGTCCAAAATACAATAGGGCAGTCATTAAACCTTAAAATTCCAAAATGACTTCCTTTGACTCCATGTCTCACATCCTGGTCATGCAATGCAAGAAGTGGGCTCCAATGGCCTTGGGCAGTTCCACCCCTGTGGCTTTGCAGGGTACAGCCCCTCTCCCAGCTGTTCACGGGCTCGCATTGAGTGCCTGCAAGTTTTCCAGGTGCACAGTGCAAGCTGTCAGTGGATCTACCATTCTGCGGTCTGGAGGGTAGTGGCCCTCCTCTCACAGCTCCACTAGGCAGTGCCACAGTGGGGACTCTGTGTGGGGGCTCTGACCCCATGTTTCCTTTCCACACTGCCCTAGCAGAGGTTCTCCATGAGGGCTCTGCCCCTGCAGAAAACATCTGCCTGGACATCCAGGCCTTTCCATACATTCTCTGAAATCCAGGCAGAGGTTCCCAAACCTCAATTCTTGACTTCTGTGGACTCCCAGGCTCAACACCACAAGGAAGCTGCCAAGGCTTGGTGCTTGCACCCTCTGAATCTGAGCTGTACATTGGCCCCTTTTAGCCACAGCTGGAGTGGCTGAGATGCAGGCCACTAAGTCCCAAGACTGCACACAATAGGGGGACTCTGGACCTGGCCCAGGAAACAATTTTTCCCTTTTAGGCTTCCAGGCTTGTGATGGAAGAGGCTGCCTCATAGGTCCCTGACATGTGGTGGAGACATTTTCCCCATTGTCTTGGTGATTAACATTTGGATCCTTGTTACTTACGCAAATTTCTGCAGCCAGCTTGACTTTCTCTCTAGAAAATGGGTTTTTCTTTCCTGTCACATCATAAGACTGCAAATTTTCCAAATTTTTATGCTCGACTTCCTCTTGAATGCTTTGCTGCTTAGAAATTTCTTCTGCCAGTACCCTAAATCATCTCTCTCAAATTAATACTTCCACACATCTCTAGGGCAGGGACAAAATGACACCAGTCGCTTTGCATAGCAAGAGTGACCTTTACTCCAGTTCCCAACAAGTTCCTCATCTCCATCTGAGACCACCTCAGCCTGGACTTCGTTGTCCATATCACTATCGGTATTTTGGTCAAAGCCATTCAGTGAGTTTCTAGGAAGTTCCAAACTTTCCCACATCTTCCTGTCTTCTGTGCCCTCCAAACTGTTCCAATCTCTGTCTGTTACCTAGTTCCAAAGTCACTTCCACATTCTCAGGTATCCTTATAGCAACACCCCGCTTTACCTGTACCAGTTTATTGTATTAGTCTGTTCTCATGCAATATCAAGAAATACCCAAGACTGCATAATTTCTAAGGGAAAGAGGTTTAATTGACTTACAGTTCTGCATGGCGGGGAGGCCTCAGGAAACTTACAACCATGGTAGAAGAGGAAGCAAACATGTCCTTATTCACATGGTGGAAGCAAGGAGAAGTGCCGAGCAAAAGAGGAAAAGCCCCTTATAAAAGCATCTGATCTCATGAGAACTCACTCACCATCACAAGAACAGCATCAGGGTAACCACCCCCATGATTCAATTACCTCCCACTGGGTCCCTCCCACGACACATGGGGATTACGGGAACTACAATTCAAGATGAGATTTGGGTGGGGACACAGCCAAACCGTATCAATAAACCTTTTATGTGGGTTAGTAAAAAAAAAAAAAAAAAAAAAAAGTCTAAAGGCCGGGTGCTGTGGCTAACGCCTATAATCCCAGCACTTTGGGAGGCCAAGGTAGGTGGATCACAAGGTCAGGAGTTCAAGACCAGCCTGACCAATATGGTGAAACCTCGTCTCTACTAAAAATGCAAAAATTAGCTGGGTGTGGTGGCACACACCTGTAATCCCAGCTACTCAGAAGGCTGAGGCAGGAGAATTGCTTGAACCTAGGACGCAGAGATTGCAGTGAGCCGAGATCGCACCACTGCACTCCAGCCTGGGTGGCAGAGAGACTCCATCTCAAAAATAAATAAATAAATAAAATTCTAATATCATAACCTATGACTAATTTAGGAAGTGATATTTTACAACAGTAGGTTTCGTTTAATTTTCTGACATAGCTTATTAATACTTCAGACATCCCTGCTTATATTTTCTTTTTTTTGTTTTTTGAGACAGAGTCTCACTTTGTTGCCCAGGCTAGAGTGCAGTGGCACGATCTCAGCTCACTGCAACCTCCACCTCCCAGGTTCAAGCGATTCTCCTGCCTCAGCCTCCCGAGTAGCCAGGATTATAAGTGCATGCCACCGAGCCCAG
>NW_026656783.1:0-5476 GCF_009828535.3 Hylobates moloch | reverse complement strand
AACTTCAAATAAAAACTACACAGAATCATTCTGCCAAAATTCTTTCTGTTCTGTGCATTCAACTAACAGAGTTGAACCTTACTGTTGATTGAGAAGTTCTGAAACACTCTTTCTGTAGAAATTGCAAGCGGAAATTCCGGGCGTTAAGTGGCCTATAGTGGAAAAAGGAGTATCTTCAAATAAAAATTACAGCGAATCATTCTGATAAACTTCTTTCAATTCTGTGCATTCAACAAAAAGAGTCGAACCTTACTGTTGATTTAGAAGTTCTCAAACACCCTTTCTGTAGAAACTGAAAGCGGACATTCAGAGCACTAAGGGGCGTATAGTGGAAAAAGGAATATCTTAAAATTAAAACTACAGAGAAGCATTCTGCGAAACTTCTTTCTGATCTGTGCATTCACGTAGCAGAAGTGAACCTTACTTTTGATTGAGGAGTTTTGAAACACTTTTTCTGTAAAAACTGCAAGTCGACATTTGGAGCACTATGGGGCTTATAGTGGAAAAATGAATATCTTCAATTAACAGATACACAGAATAATTCTGCCAAACTTCCTTCGGTTCTGTGCATTCAACTAACAGAGTTCAAACCTACTGTTGATTGAGAAGTTCTGATACACTCTTTCTTTAGAAACTGCAAGCACGCATATGGAGCGCTAAGGGGGTTATAGTGCAAAAAGTAACATCTTCACATGAAAACAAAACAGAAGCATTCTGCGAAACTTCTTTCTGATCTTTGCATTCAGCTAGCGGAGTTGAATCTTACAATTGATTGAGAAGTTGTGAAACTCTCTTTCTGTAGAAACTGCAAGGGCATATTCAGAGCGCTAAGGGGATTATATTGGAAAAAGGAATATCTTCAAATAAACGCTACACAGAAGCATTTTGCCAAACTACTTTCTCTTCTGTGCATTCCAATAACAGAGTTGAAACTTACTTTTGATTGAGAAGTTCTGAAACTCGCTTTCTGTAGAAACTGCAAGCGTATATTCGGAGAAATATGGGGACTTTTGTGGAAAAAGGAATATCTTCAAATAAAAACTACACAGAAGCATTCTGCGAAACTTCTTTCTTATCTGTGCATTCAACTAACAGAGATGAACCTTACTTTTGATTGAGGAGTTTTGAAACACTCTTTCTGTAGAAACTGCAGGCGGACATTCCGGGCGTTAAGTGGCCTATAGTGGAAAAAGGAATATCTTCAAATAAAAATTACACAGAATCATTCTGCCAAACTTCTTTCTGTTCTGTGCATTCAACAAACAGAGTTGAACCTTTCTGTTGATTGAGAAGTTCTCAAACACTCTTTCTGTAGAAACTGAAAGCTGACATTCGGAGCACTAAGTGGCCTATAGTGGAAAAAGGAATATCTTCAAATTAAAACTACAGAGAAGCATTCTACGAAACTTCTTTCTGATCTCTGCATTCACCTAGCAGAGGTGAACCTTACTTTTGTTTGAGGAGTTTTGAAACACTCTTTCTGTAGAAACTGCAAGGGGACATTCGGAGCGCTAAGGGGCATATAGTGGAAAAAGGTATATCTTGAAATAAAAACTACACAGAATTATTCTGCAAACTTCTTTCTGTTCGGTGCATTCAACTGACAGAGTAGAACCTTACTGTTGATTGTTAAGTTCTGAAAAACTCTTTGTGTAGAAACTGCAGTTGGAGATTCGGATCGCTAAGGGGCCTATAGTGGAAAAAGTTATATCTTCAAATAAAAACTGCACAGTAGCATTCTGTGATACTTCTTTCTGATCTGTGCATTCAACTAGCAGAGGTGAACCTGACTTTTGATTGAGGAGTTTTTAAACACTCTTTCTGTAAAAAGTGCAAGTTTAGATTCGGAGCGCTAAGGGGCATATAGAGAAAAAGGAATATCTTAAATTAAAAACTACACAGAAGCATTCTGTGAAACTTCATTCTCATCTGTGCATTCACCTAGCAGAGGTAAACCTTACTTTTGATTGAGGAGTTTTGAAACACTCTTTCTGTAGAAACTGCAAGGGGACATTCGGAGCGCTAAGTGGCCTATAGTGGAAAAATGTGAATCTTGAAATAAAAACTACACAGAATAATTCTGCCAAACTTCTTTCTGTTCTGTGCATTCAACTGACAGATTTGAACCTTAGTTTTGATTGGGAAGCTCTGAAACTATCTGTAGAAACTGCAAGCTGATATTCCGAGCGCTAAGTGGCCTATGGTGGAAAAAGTATTATCTTCAAATAAGAACTACACAGAAGCACTCTGCGAAACTTTTTCTGATCTGTGCATTCCACTAACAGAGTTGAACCATACTTTTGATTGACGAGTTTTGAAACACTCTTTCTGTAGAAACTGCAAGGGGATATTCAGAGCGCTAAGGGGCCTATAGTGGAGAAAGGTATATCTTCAAATAAAAACTACACAGAATCATTCTGCCAAACTTCTTTCTCTTCTGTGCATTCAACTAAAAGAGTTGAAGCTTACGGTTGATTGAGAAGTTCTGAAACACTCTTTTTGTAGATACTGCAAGCGGACATTCGGAGCACTAAGGGGCGTATAGTGGTAAAAGGAATATCTTCAAATAACAACTACACAGAATCATTCTGCCAAACTTCTTTCTGTTCTGTGCATTCAACTAACGGAGTTGAACCTTGCTTTTGATTGAGAAGTTCTGAAACACTCTTTCTGTAGAAACTGAGAGCGGACATTCGCAGCAATAAGGGGCCTATAGTGGAAAAAGGAATATCTTCAAATTAAAACTACACTGAATCATTCTGTGAAACTACTTTCTGGTCTGTACAATCAACTAACACAGTTGAACTTTACTTTTGATGAGAAGTTTTGAAACACTCTTTCTGTAGAAACTGCAGTGGGACAATCGGAGCGCTAAGGGACCTATGGTGGAAAAAGGAATATCTTGAAATAAAAACTACACAGAATAATTCTGCCAAACTTCTTTCTGTTCTGTGCATTCAACTGACAGATTTGAACCTTAGTTTTGATTGAGAAGCTCTGAAACTCTCTTTCTGTAGATACTGCAAGCGGATATTCCGAGCGCTAAGGGGCCTATGGTGGAAAAAGGAATATCTTCAAATAAGAACTACAAAGAAGCATTCTGTGAAACTTCTTTCTGATCTGTGCATTCAAGTAGCAGAGCTGAACGATACTTTTGATTGAGGAGTTTTGAATCACTCTTTCTGTAGAAACCGCAAGGGGACATTCAGAGCGATAAGGTGCCTATAGTGGAAAAAGGAATATCTTCAAATTGAAACTACACAGAAGCATTCTGTGAAACTACTTTCTGTTCTGTGCATTCAACTAGCAGAGTTGAACCCTACTTTTGATTGAGGAGTTTTGAAACACTCTTTCTGTAAAAACTGCAAGTGGACATTCAGAGCACTAAGTGGCTTATAGTGGAAAAAGGACTATCTTCAAATAACAACTAATCATAATCATTCTGCCAAACTTCTTTCTGTTCTGTGCATTCAACAAACAGAGTTGAACCTTACTGTTGATTGAGAAGTACTCAAACACTCTTTCTGTAGAAACTGAAAGCGGACATTCGGAGCACTATGGGGCCCATAGTGGAAAAAGGAATATCTTCAAATTAAAACGACAGAGAAGCATTCTACGAAACTTCTTTCTGATCTGTGCATTCACCTAGCAGAGGTGAACCTTACCTTTGATTGAGGAGTTTTGAAACACTCTTTCTGTAGAAAGTGCAAGGGGACATTCGGAGCGCTAAGGGGCATATAGTGGAAAGAGGTATATCTTGAAATAAAAACTACACAGAATTATTCTGCAAACTTCTTTCTGTTCTATGCATTCAAGTGACAGAGTTGAACCTTACTGTTGATGGAGAAGTTCTGAAACATTCTTTGTGTAGAAACTGCAGGTGGAGATTCGGATTGCTAAAGGGCCTATAGTGGAAAAAGGTATATCTTCAAATAAAAACTGCACAGTAGCATTCTGTGATACTTCTTTCTGATCTGTGCATTCAACTAGCATAGTTGAACCTTACTTTTAATTGATGAGTTTTGAAACACTATTTCTGTAAAAAGTGCAATTGGAGAATCAAAGCGCTAAGGGGCCTATTGTGTAAAAAGGAATATGTTAAATTAAAAACTACACAGAAGCATTCTGCGAAACTTCTTTCTGATCTGTGCATTCACCTAGCAGAGGTGAACTTACTTTTGATTGAGGAGTTTTGAAACACTCTTTCTGAAGAAACTGCAAGGGGACATTCGGAGCGCTAAGGGGCATAGAGTGGAAAAAGTTATATTTTGAAATAAAAACTACACAGAATACTTCTGGCAAACTTCTTTCTGTTCTGTGCATTCAACTGACAGATTTGAAACATTAGTTTTGATTGAGAAGCTCTGAAACTATCTGTAGAAACTGCAAGCTGATATTCCGAGCCCTAAGTGGCCTATGGTGGAAAAAGGATTATCTTCAAATAAGAACTGCACAGAAGCACTATGCGAAACTTTTTCTGATCTGTGCATTCTACTAACAGAGTTGAACCATACTTTTGATTGACGAGTTTTGAAACACTCTTTCTGTAGAAACTGCAAGGGGACATTCTGAGACCTAAGGGGCATATAGTGGAAAAAGTTATATCTTGAAATAAAAACTACACAGAATTATTCTGCCAAAAGTCGTTGAGTTCTCTGCATTCAATAGAGTTGAAACTTACTGTTGATTGTTACGTTCTGAAACAAACTTTCTGTAGAAACTGCAAGCGGACATTCCGGGCTTTAAGGGGCCAATAGTGGAAAAAGAAATGTCTTGAAATAAAAACTACACAGAATGATTCTGCCAAACTTCTTTCTGTTCTGTGCATTCAACTAACAGGTTTGAACCTTACTGTTGATTGGGAAGTTCTGAAACTCTCTTTCTGTAGAAACTGCATGCGGATATTCGGAGCTCTAAGGGGCCAATAATGGACAAAGGAATATCTTCAAATTGAACCTACACAGAAGCATTCTGTGAAACTTCTTTCTGATCTGTTCATTCAACTAGTAGAGTTGAACCTTACTTTTGATTGAGGAGATTTGAAACACTCCTTCTGTTTTAAGTGAAAGTGAAAATTTGGAGCGCTAAGGGTCCTATAGTGGAAAAAGGGACATCTTCAAAGAAAAACTACACAGAAGCATTCTGCGAAACTTCTTTCTGATCTGTGCATTCTATTAGCAGAGTTGAACTTTACTTATGATTGAGAAGTTGTGAAACTCTCTTTCTGTAGAAACTGCAGGCGGACATTGAGAGCACTAAGGGGCCTATAGCGGAAAAAGGAATATATTCAAATTAAAACTACACAGAAACATTATGTGAAACTACTTTCTGGTCTGTGCATTCAACTAGCACAGTTGAACTTTACTTTTGATTGAGGAGTTTTGAAACACTCTTCCTGTAGAAACTGCAGTGGGACAATTGGAGCGCTAAGGGGACTATGGTGGAAAAAGGAATATCTTGAAATAAAAACTACACA
>NW_026656782.1:0-5477 GCF_009828535.3 Hylobates moloch | reverse complement strand
ATCGCTTGGAACCAGGAGGTGGAGGTTGCAGTGAGCTGAGATCACGCCACTGCACTCCAGCCTGGTTGACAGAGCAAGACTCTGTCTCAAAAATTAAAAAAAAAAAATGAAATGAAATGAAATAAAAAAAGAAGAAAAGAAAAAGGCTGCCATGAAAATGTTAATGGCAGAGAAAGCTACCACTGCGGGGAAAACAGGAAGCCTGTCGACTGTCCTCTATGTGCTTCAGCAGCACATTCCCTGACATGCACTCCACTTTACTTTCTTTAAGAGGTATTTTGCTGCTGTGTTTCTATAGCCTCAAACACAAGCTTACTGAGGGCACTTCTATTTTTTCCTTTATATCAGTCATTCTTTAACATGAGCATGGTGGCTCATGCCTATAATCCTAGCACTTTGGGAGGCCAATGCAGGTGCATCACTTGAGGTCAGAAGTTCCAGGCCAGCGTGGCCAACATGGTGAAACCCTGTCTCTACTAAAAATACAAAAATTGCTCGGCGTGGTGGTGCATGCCTGTGGTCTCAGCTACTTGGGAGGTTAAGGCACAAGAATTGCTTGAACCCAGGTGGCGAAGGTTGCAGTGAGCCGAGATCAGCCACTGCATTCCAGCCTGGGCAACAGAGCAAGACTCTGTCTCAAAAATAAATAAATAAATAAATAAATAAAGTTGGGTGCAGTGGCTCATGCCTATAATCCCAGCATTTTGTAGGGCCAAGGTGGGAGGATCACTTCAGCCCAGGAGTTTGAGACCAGCCTGGGCAACATAAGGAAACCCCATCTGCACAAATAAATAAATAAATAAATAAAACTCAGAACAGTTTTATAAAGCACTTGGTTTCTTACTTTGTCATAAGAAGTCAAGAAATTATATAAGTTAAAGAATCTTAGCACAGTCCCACTGAAGAGATAATCTCTGTCAATATAAACAGTTTCAAATGACAGAGAGGTTGTAGCATGTTGCATGTTGGGCGGGGATCACGCCTGCAATCCCAGCACTTTCGGAGGCTGAGGCAGGCAGATTGCTTGAGTACAGGACTTTAAGACCAGCCTGGGCAACATGGTGAAACACCATCTCTACACAAAATACAAAAATTAGCCGGGCGTGGTGGCACAAGCCTGTAGTCCCATCAACTTGGGAATCTGAGGTGGGAGGATCACTTGAGCCTGGGAGGCAGAGATTGCAGTGAGCTGTGATTACACAACTGCACTCCAGCCTGGGCAACAAAGTTGGAAGCCCAAGGTTCAAGCTGACCAAACAGCTGAACAGCCTGCTAAGCATAACTGAGAGTAAAGTGCCTGTAATGTAACACAGTGGGCGGGGAGGGGTGGTGGTGGTAAAATACCTTACTTTTGTCTAATCAGCCAGCAGTGAAATGTGACATAGATCCACTGAAAAGAAAATAAAAAGCCAGGATGGGTGGGGTGGCTAACGCCTGTAATCCCAGTACTTTGCGAAGCCAAGGCAGGCAGGTCACCTGAGATAGGAGTTGAGACCAGCCTGGCCAACATGCTAAAACCCCGTCTCTACTAAAAATACAAAAAAATTAGCCAGGCGTGGTGGCGAGTGCCTGTAATTCCAGCTACTCGGGAGGCTGAGACAGGAGAATCGCTTGGAACCAGGAGGTGGAGGTTGCAGTGAGCTGAGATCACGCTACTGCACTCCAGCCTGGGCGACAGAGCAAGACTCTGTCTCAATAAAAAAAAAAAAAATTAAATTAAATTAAAAAAAAGAAGAAAAGAAAAAGGCTGCCATGAAAATGTTAATAGCAGAGAAAGCTACTACTGCTGGGAAAACAGGAAGCTTGGCAGCGGTCCTCTATGTGCTTCAGCAGCACATTCCCTGACATGCACTCAACTTTCTTCAAGAGGTATTTTGCTGCTGTGTTTCTATAGCCTCTAACACAAGCTTACTGAGGGTACTTCTATTTTTTCCTTTATATCAGTCATTATTTAACACATTAAAATCAATTCAGAAAACTATATATACAACCATTCAATCAAAATCTTGCATCCAAGGGAGTTCACAGACCCAGGCTAAAAGCCCTGGTTTATATTCAGCACAGAGCTCTTCTCAAAGGAGAAACAATCAGTATTGCCGACTAATTCATTCCCCTTAAAAATGCAATAATTAGCTGGGTGCAGTGGATCATGCTTGTAATCCCAGCACTTTGGGAGGCCGAGGCGGGTGGATCACCAGAGGTCGGGAGTTCAAGACCAGCCTGACCAACATGGAGAAACCCCGTCTCTACTAAAAATACAAAATTAGCCGGGCATGGTGGCACATACTTGTAATCCCAGCTACTTGGGAGGCTGAGGCAGGAGAATCGCTTGAACCCAGGAGGCAGAGGTTGCGGTGAGCCGAGATCGCACCATTGCACTCCAGCCTTGGCAATATGAGCGAAACTCCATCTCAAAAAATAAATAAATAAATAAAATGCAATAATTAGGTGCGGTGGCTCACGCCTGTTATCCCAGCACTTTGGGAGGCCAACGTGGGTGGATCACTTGAGTTCAGGAGTTCGTCACCTCAACCAACCTGGCCAATGTGGTGAAAACCCATCTCTACTAAAAATAGAAAAATTAGCTGGGCGTGGTGACACATGCCTGTAATCCCAGGTACTAGGGAGGCTGAGGCAGGAGAATCGCTTGAGCCCAGGAGACAGAGGCTGCAGGAGCCAAGATCGTGCCACTGCACTCCAGCCTGGTAACAGAGTGAGACTCGTCTCAGAAACAAAGGCTGGGCATGGTGGCTCACGCCTATAATCCCAGCACTTTGGGAGGCTGAGGTGGACGGGTCACCTGAGGTCGGGAGTTCAAGGCCATCCTGGCTCACACAGTGAAACCCCATCTCTACTAAAAATACAAAAAATTAGCCAGGCGTGGCGGCTCACGCCTGTAATCCCAGCACTTTGGGAGGCCAAGGCGGGCAGATCATGAGGTCAGGAGATCAAGACCATCCTGGCTAACACGGTGAAACCCCGTCTCTACTAAAAATACAAAAAATTAGCCAAGTGTGGTGGCGGGCACCTGTAGTCCCAGCTACCGGGAGGCTGAGGCAGGAGAATGGCATGAACCCAGGAGGTGGAGCTTGCAGTGAGCCGAGATCGTGCCACTGCACTCCAACCTGGGCGACAGAGTGAGACTCCGTCTCAAAAAAAAAAAGTTAGCCAGGCGTGGTGGCGCGTGCCTGTAGTCCCAGCTACTTGGTAGGCTGAGGCAGGAGAATCGCTTGTGCCCAGGAGGTGGAGGTTGCAGTGAGCCAAGATTGCGCCATTGCACTCCAGCCTGGCGACAGAGCGAGACTCCCTCCATCTCAAAACAAAACAAAACAAAAAAACATAAAACAAAAAACAGAAATGCAATAATTATACAACTGTCCTAGATTTTACATATCCACAACCTACTGCCTTTAATCCTGGATACACAGGGTATTAGAATGCTGAATTGAAGGAGGAGAGGCCATTTGTACTGGCCTAGGAGACAGTAAATAAATCTTACTTACAGGAGACAGCATCTTCAATCTGTGTCACATTAGCAAAGTGAGCAGTGTTTGGGATGCCCAAACACCTCATGCCATGAGCATGACGCCATTCCTGGGAGAAGCAAAAGGATCATGTGAAATGGGAATAGCTAAACACAGAGCACTAACTCCATTCTACTCATAAATCCTAACATGGCCCTTTGCAAGACTCCACCTGAAGGCAGCATTCCTTTTGTGTTTCATGTTTGTAAACAGCTGGCTGTGACTGACAAAAGGCTAGTATTTCAAAGCAGCATTGCACTGTTTGCCTCACTGGGTTGGCTTGTAAACCTGGATTCCAGACCCAGTAGTCTTACACATAAAACCTCTGGGTCAAGATCACAGGAAAACATCACAACTCTATCTCCCATATTGCAGGAGAACTTACCAAAGCCCCAGCAACTCCGAACACCTGCATGAATAGGGGTTACTAATGGCAGGTCAGCATCATCTTTGTAGGTAAAGGAGAAGACTTTTATTAGGCACAACGATGTGGTGAGGAGAGAGCAGGGAGATTATACACTGACATGATGGCAGTTTTAGCTAAGGGATGGTAAACGGCATGGGCTTTATCCTGTATGCCAACTCCAATCATTGTAGGAGGTGCTGAGAAGGATTCAGAACTCACTCATGGGCTCAGCAAAAAAGACCCATTATCAATTAGTAATATGTATGACTCAGAGAGGGGGAGAGGAGTTCATATAAATTTGTCATCCTTGGTCTAGCATAAATCTTTTCCATTCTGTAAAATTTCCTTCCAAAATCTAAGAACTCTAAGTAGAGCCCACTTAGAGATGAGCCCACTTACAGCAGGACCATCCGGACAATGCCCTGTCTCAAGAATGGCTTGATAAATATCAGCCCCTTTGTTTTTTATTTTCTCAAGAGGCAAAGATCCATTTAAGATCCGAAAGAGATCAGTCAGCCCTATTTTTAATCTTGAGTATTAGCAATGGGGTAGAGAAATAACCAAGAAGTCAGAAATTGGTCTAAAATGCTAGCAGAAAGACAAAAACAGAGAAGTGTAAGAGCAGGCAAGAGAATACCAAATAAGGTTCAAAGAGCGGTGTGGTAGAATTCCTCCAGAAACTCTCTCAGTTATGTAAGACTAACATTGGTGCCAAAAGTCAAATGCGATGGGCTTGATTTTAAAACCATCCTTCTCTGATTCCCTTTGGCTCTGGACACCAGTGGTCCACATAGGCTGTTCCTACTCTCTTCTCTAAAAGTCTTGTATTTTTACTTCAATTCCCAGGAAAAATGGCTCTGAATTCCTTACAGCAAAGTGTCGCTGGAAGGCTTTGGGTCCTCGGTAGGTGTAGTTTCCACAAATCTCACAGTTGTAGTTGATATTTAGGCCATGAAGCTTATATAGCCAGTAGGGAATAGGCTAAAAAAGAAAAAAAAACAAAACAAAACCAAGAAGTAGTGTTAGCCTACTAAACTCTGTATCTGTTTCCAAAATGGGGAATGGGGAGAAAGTGGTAGTGCTGAGACTTACTTTGCCATCCCAGCCAAGTGGCAGGTTTTTGGGGTTGTAAATGATCTCGTTCTCTTCATCTTCACTCTCACTCTCACTGATCTGCTCTTCTTCCTCTTCTTCTCGCTCTTCTCCTGTCCTGGCTTGCTTGCGCTGTACATTTTCATGAGTGAGATGTCGCTGTTCCTAAAGTAGGTCCATAAATGAAAAGTCAGAAAAAAGTAGTGCAGAATAAGAAGGGAAATTTCCTGTTTTCCTATAACTTTTGCTGACCCCTTACTTCCAAGGATAAGGTTCTTTCTTACAGAATAAAGGAAAATCTTGCCTTCATATCAGAACTCCTCATCAGCAGGCTTTACCTGATCCCAAAGAAAAGAGTCAAAGGTTTTACATCATTTGCCTAATTACTCATCTGAGACTATCACAGAACAACAGAAAACAGTCTCATCTACTCTGACTCTAAAATATTTCCTGGC
>NW_026656781.1:0-5479 GCF_009828535.3 Hylobates moloch | reverse complement strand
AACAGAAGCTAACCTTGGCAGAAGCCAAAATGGTCAGACAGTGTTGTTTAAAAGTGATCATTCAAGAAGAGTGAAACAGCAAGGTGATTTGTGAAAGATATTTATTAGAAAATGAAACACATTTATACCTCTGTTTAATAAAAATCTGCTTTTTGTCAACTCGTACTCCTGGTTTTTGTTTCTACACATAGAGAAAGCAGAACCCTGGCCAGTTGGATCAGGCAGCCGAGCACAGAGCAGGGACCCCTGGGCAGTGGCTGCAGCTCTCAGCTGGCCTGTTCATGGGGCCATGGTGGGTCTGCGGCGTGGGGTGGGCCTGCTGTCCACAGCCAGAAAGAACTTAGTGGACACACAGTGAAATTTTGAAACAGGAAGTTTTAGAGCTAGTTTCTATCATAGAGTTTAGCAAATGCTATTTTGCAAAATATTTTTCTGAAGTTCGTTTTGTTTTTCTAATCTAATAATGCATATTTCACACATTCTGGCCTTTAACCAATGGAAATTAGAGAACTAAACAATATAGTTTGTGTTAACGGAAAGAGCTTGGGATTCGTACTCAGAAAATTTCATTGCAACAGCTTATTCACAAAGGTGAACTTCCAACACAACTATGGGAGTAAGAATAAAAGCTGTGTTTACTTTCACAGAGTTAATTAAGAATACATGAGAAAATGGATGTTAAAAACCTTGTAATTAAAATGTAAAGTTACATGCAAAGTTTTAAAGTGAACATTTTCCAGAGGTGCTTTTCTAAGTTCTTGAATGCCTCTCCCTTTTGTGAGGAGGCTGCGTCGTGGGCTCTTGGTGTCTTTGGCAGGGGGTGAGTGCAGGGTTCCTGTTGTGGGTCCTTTGTTCTCACAAGGGCAGTGCCCGTTTTCCCCATCTCCTGCTTGCCCAGACTGTTCCCATGCGCAGAGAGACTGGCCTGTTTCACCTGCAGCTGTGCTGTTTCAGCTGCAACTGTGTAGCCTGCGTTGGCCAGTCTGCCTGGCACTCACACCGTTTGCGATCAGCACTTGAAGTGTGTCCATCGTAGCTGAGACATTGAATATTTTATGTTTAATTTTTATTAATTAAAATGCAGATTTAAAAACTTGATTCCATTATTAGGAAGCATTTAAGAATGTTTAGAATCACTTGGCCCTGTGAGTCTACTTCGTCAACTGTATATTTTATGAGTCTAAGTGCAGATCAGATATTTTCAATGCAAATTTCACTGTCCAAATTGAAATGTGCTACATATGTAAGCTACCCTGATGGTTTTTGAGGACTTAATATGAAATAACCTATGTAAAATATCTCAGTAATTTTTCTTATATTGATTTCATATTGAAATGGTAATACTTTTGATCTTTTGGGATAACTATGATACATTATTAAAATTATTTTTATTTTTTGAGATGGAGTCTTGTTCTGTTGCCCGGGCTGGAGTGCAGTGGTGCAATCTTGACTCACTGCAACCTCCACCTCTTGGGTTCAAGTGATTCTTCTGCCTCAGCCTCCCGAGCAGCTGGGACTACAGGCGTACACCACCACACCTGGCTGATTTTTGTATTTTTGTAGAGACAGAGTTTCACCATGTTGGCCAGGCTGGTCTCGAACTCCTGACCTCAAGTAATCTGCCTGCCTTGGCCTCCCAAAGTGCTGGGATGACAGGCATGAGCCACTGCACCCGCCCATTATTACAATTAATTTTATGTGTTGTTTTTTTTGTTGGCGTTTTTTTGTTTTTACTTTTATTAATGTGACTAAGAACAATTTCTTTTCCCCACCCTGAGATGGAGCCTCACTCTGTTGCCTGGACTGGAATGCAGTGGCATGATCTCAGCTCACTACAGCCTCTGCCTCCTGGGTTCAAATGATTCTCCTGCCTCGTCCTCCTGAGTGGCTGGGACTACAGAAGCATGCCACCATACCTGGCTAATTTTTGTATTTTTAGTAGAGATGGGGTTTCACCATGTTGGTCGGGATGGTCTTGAACTCCCAACCTCAGGTAATCTGCCCGCCTCAGCCTCCCAAAGTGTTGGGATTACAGGCGTGAGCCACTGCACCTGGCCATGTTTATTAATACGACTAAGAACATTTTTAATTGCATCCGTGGCTCCATTGGTGTCCTGGGCAGGTGTCTCTGTGGTGTCCACACAGGTTGTCTCCTGTGTCTTCATCTTTGCTGCATGTGACTTTTTGGTTCCTGTGGCACATGGAGTCCTGTATGGGACATTGGTTCTACAGTAGATTTATAATAAGGATGTACCTACTAAAAAATATGAAATAAAAAGAATAGAAACAAACATAGAAATAAGTATCACCTCACAAAAATTTTGGAAAGTAGAAAAAGGAAAATGCATTCACAACTTTTCAGTAGCCGATATCCAGGCTGTCTTCATAAGCATGTATAATGTGTCCCTCTCCCGCATGGATAGACACTGTTTCCTCACCTTAAGTGTTTGTGATGGAAGGATTGATGTGTTGACTTGGCGGATGCAGTTGTTGAACAGTAGTTTATCTAAAGATTGTAAGAGACTTTTGGAGACATTTCATGTCCTTTTTTCCCTTGGAAAACGTGGGTTGAAGAAATTGCTGCTTGCCAAAAATAAGCCGTGGAACGGATTTCAGAGTAACTCTAGTTACATGCTGGTGAGGAGCCACAGAATACCATTTACATTTGAAAACAGAGTGCTGTGAAGTTTTTATAAGTAGTGAACCCCATCAGAATTACACATTTTGATTATGGCTCTAAGTTTTATATTAAAGAAATAAATTAAAATTTTTATTGTATTTTATTACCGTCTTTTGCTCCTTCAGCTGTAGCATACATGCTAGATTCTAGACCTGTTTCTTGTGTTCCAGTGGTGTTACCCAGGCAGGTTATCAGGTAGTGAATGTGCTGTCTAATGGTGGTGGTGAGCCCAGTGAGAGCACGTCCTTGCTGTGTGTGATGAGGGCCTGTGGGTTGCTGTGGGATTCCCAAACCCTGGCTCCTCTGTCCTTACTCACACTGCTGGTAGTTTTCTGGTATGAGCCACGGGGGCAAGGGGGATTGACAAGCCTGCTGTCACATTAGGAACCTGAGTTAAAGTGGAGCTGAAAGCACGTCCTCGCTCTTGATGTTGTGCAGAGAACCACTTGTGCTCCTGGCCCAACGGGGTGGGTGGGGTGGGTCTGGAACCAGGTCCTGATTTGGCTCTCCTCCCCTCCCTGTTCCCCTGTCGTGTCTGGTTTGCTTTCACGCTGACATAAGAGTTACTTTCCCTCAGCCTCCCAAAGTGCTGGTATTACAGGCATTAGCCACCACGCCCGGCCAGCATCCTTTCAAGTACTGGGGTACACCCAAGCTCCCAGCTTCTAGGTAGGAGTCATTTGGTCCCTCTTTATCCCAAAGGACCTGCCACCATCTTTGGTTCCCAAAGCCCAGCAGGGTGCGGGCTCTTCAGCCTCCAACCACTTTGCATTTCTTTTCTGCTTTTCGTTCATGGAGATGATTAACTTATTTTTCAGTCTGGGCATGTCTTTTTTATTCACTTTACTTTTTATTTTTATTTTTTCAGATGGAGTCTCACTCTGTCACCCAGGCTGGAATGCAGTGGCGGGATCTTGTTTCACTGCAACCTCTGCCTCCCGGTTTCAAGTGATTCTCCTGCCTCAGCCTCCTGAGTAGCTGGGACTACAGGTGTGCACCACTATGCCCGGCTAATTTTTATATTTTTAGTAGAGACAGGGTGTCGCCATATTGGCCAGGCTGGTCTCGAACTCCTGGCTTCAAGTGATCCTCCTACCTCAGCCTCCCAGAGTGCTGGGCTTACAGGCGTGACCACCGCACCCAACCTTTATTTACTTTATATATCTCACCTATTGCTGCTGCAGTTTGCAGAAGAGAGGATGCCCTCAACCCTAACTTCTCCAAACCATCCCAAAGGGGAAGTCTGCTCCACATCAACAGTGTTGTTGCTTTTAAAGGCTATACGTCAGCATGCCAGATTATAGCAAAAGGATGTCAAGGGAGCAATATGAAAGCAAGCCTGAGAGTCCTGGAGAGAAGGTGGCAGAGCTGCCTTTTGAAGGTGGTCACTTCCTCAGACCCTGGCCTTCCTGCCTTGTTCCTCCAGTTGTCAGATTTGCTGTTGGAGCTCCTCCACGGGGGAAGAGGTGAGGCTGGACTGAGAGGGAGATGGAGAAGCTGCCAGAGGTTCTTTTGGATCTAGAATTGAGACAGCAGTTCCAGCCAGGTCCGGAGGTGGGGGCTGTCACCCAGCCCCAAAGGGAATGGTACTGATTGCAGAACGTGGCGAGAACTCCCTGGTTGGGAGAGGGAGGTGCTTGCTCCCTGAGCCCAGGCTGGAAGACCCAAGGGGGAGGATGAGGCCAGCTCACTCCAGCTCCATCCCCTCCCTTTAACCTTGAGCAGTCACCCTCCCAGATTCCAGTCCCATTTCCTAAGTGCCCTCCCTGCAAAGTCTGCACCGAGCAGCGCTCCCTCGCGCCAGCTCACCCCGCACTTTCTTGTCTTTCAGCAACCCCATGGGTTTGAACTTGAGGTGATTCATTTTCCTAAAAGCCTCTTCGGGCTGAGGGAAGGCATGGGTGGCTCTGCGAGTTTTGGAGTGGGGGCCAGCTCTTCTCAGAGCCGCTGCAAGGGCCAGGGCCACCCTCCCAGGCAGGTGTCTCTGGGCTGGGCAGCAGCTTTGTAGGCAGCCCGGGTCATCCCCACTGGTCTGGGAGGCTGGGGGTGCACCGGCTCCTGCTCCTGATAGGGCCAAGGCACCTTCCTTACCTAAGAGCTGACTTTCTTGAAGATTGGGCACAGAGGAGCCAGCAACCTGGGTGGTGTAGGCACCCAGGACAAAATCTGTGGCTCAGTCTCAGGGAGAAGTCTCCACCAGCACAGCTATTGTACAGTTGGGGAAACCGGGCTGAGAGGGAAGGGGGCTTGCCCAAATCACCAGCCCTGGAATGTTTTGAGCTTTGGGGGTGGATCTCCCAGGAAACCTGTTGTATGGCACCACTGCCTCTGGTCATCCACCCCGAGGTGTGGTGGACCTGGACAGCCAGCTTGACTGAGGGCCAGGCTGGTGAAGTCAAACCTACCACTCAGGAAGGAGACCCAGCCCTTCTCCAGACAGAGTTCAAGTGTGAGGGCTGCCTTCTTTGGGCCTCAGTTTCCCCACCTGAATTCCAAGGACCCCTCTAGCTCCTACACTCTGAGCCAAGGTTTCCTATGAGCCCACACTCAGCCTAGAGGACCAGGGCTACATCTTCCTTGGACAGAGACCCACCATAGGGGCAGCAGGAGGTAGAGGTGGGGGTAGGCAAGGTTCCTGTGGGGAAGTGGAGCTGTCATCAGAGATGGTGTCTATCATGGCTCTGCTACCACTTGCTGGGTGGCCCCGTGATGTTTCTTTCCCCACTCTGGACCTCAGTTTCCCTATCTGTTCTGTGGAGATAAGATGCCTGCCTACATATTTGGGGACTGGGATGTGTG
>NW_026656780.1:0-5481 GCF_009828535.3 Hylobates moloch | reverse complement strand
AATTTCTGGAACAAAATAAACTAGCAAAACTGATTTGAGAAGAAATAGAAAATCTGAACAGGCTCATGACAAAGAGATGGAATTAGTAATGATATAAACTTTCACAAAGCAAAGCTCAGAACCAGATGGCTTCACCTGTGAATTTTATCAAACATTCAAATAACTAATACCAGTCCTTCACAAACTATTCCAAACAATAGAATAGAAGGTAACATTTCAGAAATAATTCTATAAGGTTAATATTAATCACACAAAAACAGACAAATCACTGAAAAAAGCAATTACATTATTAAATATTATAATTATACAGGCAAAAGCCTCAATAAAATACTGTACTAGCAAACTAAATCTTATCAAATATAAAATAAAAAAATAGCATTATAGAGCATGAAATAGTGGTGTTCTGCAAAAGAAGAATTTGAGAATCACCAGTCTGGGAGCAAGGTATGGGAATTAACAACCTGGTCAGCTAATCCTATCTCTGTTAAATATAGACTAGATTGCCTTATTTGTTCAAAGTAATGTGAAATTTTGATGAAACATGATAAATTCTTGTCACTTATGCGTACAATATTGGGGAATATATGGGGATATTTTTATTTTATTTTAAAGTATGTTTAATATGAGACTGCTAATAATAACCAAGTCAATCATTTATTAAGTGTAATATTAAAAACTGGGTCACTTGTTATATTGGTTATAACTCAAAAATAGTTTCTATATTAATTAATTGGTCAAATTCCTTCTTATTCAATCTATTTTATTATGTTAAAATTTCAAACGTAATATATGCCTCTTACACAATATTGGTTTTACACATTTTGAAATTGGTTTATATTTTTGAGTTTATTTGTCCATTGCCTAAATTTGAGGGACATATTCATATAAGGAAGGATATAGTTAAAATCACTTAACAATTTTGCTTCCTATCAAACCACAAACCCCTTATAAGCATTAAGCATTTTAATTAAATCTGAGATATAACATAAATACATGTTAAAACATTACTGTTATTTGAGAAATATGTATCTGTAATATTCTCCCAATTTCTGGAATATCCAGATTTTCTTTCTGCTTTAACACTAGAATGTAAGACTAAATTTGTTTGATCCTGTTTTTCTCTGAGGAACTGCAGTCAGTCATTTGGCCTACTTAAGGGCATACTTTAGTACTGTGTTAACACACCATATATTCTAAAATTTTGTGTTCCTTATACTCCAATGTATCACTTTAATAAAATTGCACTAAATCATATTCTCTCTCACATGCACCTAGGAACCAGGTATTTACCAATCACTGTTTCAAAACAATATTTTTTAAAACAAAATGACCAAAATTATTAGTAAGAAATTACCAAAATCCTTTACATACAGTGATTAAAAGAAGTGGAAATTATCAAATAGGAAAATAATAAGCATATTATAACTTCCAGTTTCAATATAAGTATCATAAGAATCTGATACCTGAAGCTGGAAAAAACAGAGTTCCTAGTTTAATCAGCACAGAAGGTATCACCTTCCATCGTCTTCCTCAACATGGTATACATTTCCAGGAAGTTACTTTTCTATTGTGTCATTAAATAATACTTGAAAATTTTATTGTCTTTTCATCACAAATATGTATTTTTGTTATTATTAAATCTTAAGATGAACACATGCACATTGTGCAGTATAAATTAGTTATGATGCTCTAAGTAAAAATGTTTTTTTCTGCTTAAATTGATATTTCAATTTTGGACATGTACAGAATAAAAATAGAAGTAAAAAGTCTATTAATTATACATATTTTTTAATAATTGAAAGAACACTGAATTTCAACAAACAACTTGCAGACAAAACTCTTAAATTTAGTATGATCATTTCAGGAAAACTGATTTACTTTAATTAGTTGTTTACTTTTTTCTGATGGTGCTTAGAAGTTTATAGGAATGTGAACACATATAATTTCTGCTCGAAATGGTTCATGTTGAAGAGATGAAGAAAATTATGGCCAGGCGCGGTGGCTCATGCCTGTAATCCCAGAACTTTGGGAGGCCAAGGCGGGTGGCTCATGAGGTCAAGAGATCGAGATCATCCTGGCCAACATGGTGAAACTCCATGTCTACTAAAAATACAAAAATTAGCTGGGTGTGGTGGTGCACCCCCGTATTCCCAGCTACTCGGGAGACTGAGGCAGGAGAATCGCTTGACCTGGAAGGTGGAGGCTGCAGTGAGCCAAGATGGTGCTACTGCACTCCAGCCTGACCACAGAGCGAGACTCTATCTCAAAAAAAAGAAAGAAAGAAAGAAAGAAAATTACATATGTCTCTTCAGAGTGGAGATAGAGCGCTAATTGCAATGAATTTACACCAAAACAATAACTTACCTGAAGTCCTCAGCCATATGGAAGGGGTTTTTCACATTTACAGTGACTTCCTGAAGTTGATAACATGGGCTTTCGCATTTTATAATGTCCTAAAGTAAAAAAATAAAATCTTACCACATGATAATAACAAAAAATGAAATTTCTGAATTATAAAATATAATCTTAAAAATCTATAAACCACCCATTTAATATTACACTGACAGTACTTCTCACTATCAAAAGAAATTCCATGGAGAAAAACTCTCTAGGTATTCTATAGTTTCAGCAAGATTATTTTACCGTTTTATTTTATTTTGTTTTTATTATCTAATCTGCTTCCCAGTGACTTAACACCATATAGGGGCAGATGGGGAAGTAAACAGTTGCATGTCTACCCCAGAACCACCAATGACAGGCTAAGCCCAGCCATATCTCTTAGCCACACGTGACAAAACAATGTCTTGTTTCAGATAATTTGTGTGAGAGGGCTGGGAAAAGTACATGTTCATTATTCAGGAGGAAATAAGATTACACATAGGAAGTGACAAATGCCCACTTTCTGTTCTGAGCATCATTGTCTCAAAAGGCAGTCTGTCAATATGAGCATCTCAGTGCCCTCCTCAACAACAGGCCATCACTCAACCATCCTACAGTCATTTTCTCTACTTACCACTCTTGCCCTGCACACCTAAAATTCTTTATAATCCATTTGGAAATCTGGCAATCTAATGAATTTACTTATTCTGTACCATACATCCATGGTAGAAATTAATATTTAGAAGAGATAATGGCTACAAAAAGTCAATCATAATAATGTCACAACCATTTTATAAAGATTTAAAAATCTCTCTTCCCCACCCTTTGAAAAAGAAACACTTAGAACTCTGTCTGGAACATCGTCACCTCTCAATAAATGCCAGCATTAGCCTTATCTTTATAATAGATTTGATCTACAGGACACACAAGATAAACTGATGAAAGCTACTGCCAGAGAACAGGAAAGTCCTTTTTTACTGCATAAACTATCAACCCTTAGTCCAGCAAAAACACAGAAACAGGCCCAGAACTGCTTTAAGTTAAATCACAAGTATCCATGGCACAGGGATGACTCAAGAAACAGCTGCCTAAAGATAAAATGTATAACAATAACATGCTTTTGATACTCCATGGTCTGATAAGAGAAGCAAAGACATCGTAGGTAAAATTTACTTACAATGGCTTCAAAATGAAGGACTTTGCCTTTAAGAGCAAAAGTCATTGTAATTCCTCTTGCTGCATTCTTGGGTTTTGAAATTAATAGTAATGAAGCTTCAGCAGGACGAATAAAGCGACTGGTGAATTTCAGAGTGACAATAATTTCGTTTCTATTTAGTAAAAGAAAAGAGAAAACATTTTAACAAAAAAGGCAACTTACAAGCATTTGTTTAATGTAGACCATGTGTCTAGTGCCTACATCCCCCTGCAAGTACTCACTTCAGCTGCAGTTCTCAAGAAGCCTACAATCTAGTTATTGTCATCAGTTAAGCTATCTTAATATATTTTGTAAAATCTGAAGTTAACTTTCAAATATATAATCTCTCAAATAAAGGATTTTCTAACAGCAAGCCACAGAAAATCATGTATGGATTGTTTTGAGGGAAATTCATAGGACATTCCGTGCTACTGTTTAGGCAAATACTTTGTCATGTCACTGGTCTCTGGTAACATGTGGAAACGTTAATAAAATAAAAATTCAAAAAATGCATGAAATAATTATTGAAAATAACATTCAAAACTCATAACCAAATAATGGCAGGTAATAATAACGTTTAATTAATTACAAAAAGGAATGAGGAAAATATTTTCATCCTCCTGAATCTTCAATTTGGCAGTCTAAGCCATAGGATAATGGTGAGGAGGTGATGGATTTGGAGATTCCATTCACCAATCTGTAGGAAAATGACTGCACCATGGTACCCCAGCAACCTTGCATGAGTCCACATAGGCCACATACGCACTGTAAAAATGCAGCTGACAAAAGTCTTGGCAGAAACCCCATGATCCTCCTGCAATATAAGAGCATGGAGGCTATACACTGCTGTTGTAGGAACATTTCTCACTTGCCTCCCTAATCTCCCCTGAGAGACTGTCACCAGACAGTTTATCATTGCTTCCTGGATTGTGATGAGGTATGAGGCTTGCTTCCTTACTCCTTTTAGGATAGAGTTACAGGCCGTGAAGCTTAATGACAGCAGGAATTTGGCTCCTCAGCAAGAGGGTGTCTTACCATCCATGAGGCAGTGATCTGACCCCTTTTATTTTGATATTGCCCTGTACAAGGGACATGTGAATCTGGTACTTTGATTACTTGTGCTTTCACTGTTTAAATAAGTAACACTCTAAATTAAACAATGGACTCTCTATTTTGCTACTGGATCAATCTTTCAGTCTTCCCTTGCCTTGATACAGCTGTAGGTGATAAAACTTGGGGAAATTTTCTTTGCTTTTCCTCTGGTTTTTAGCATGGTTACCGTTATACATCCTGTAACAGTTATTCTTTTGTACCAACTACTACCTATTATGTCGCTTAGAATACACATATTTAAGAATGGAGATGGGAATAGATTCCCTTGGTGTCAAACCTTGACCTAACTGCGCCAGAACTTTTGTGCAGTTGCTGTTGAATGGGTGAGACTAGGAAGAAACGAGGAGTGAGATGAATGAGGGGTTTTCAAAAGCAATAGAAATGTCCTCAAAATAGTTTTGTAGGGAAAATTACAGCTCACATCTTACAGGAGTGGGGGTGATTTTAATTTAGATATGTGTCCTCGACAATTTCAATTGTGTGCAAAAGGATTCTTATGAAAACTCATGGGCATGAATTTAACTGAGAACAAAGAACATTTGACCTTGAGGTCTTTTTCCAGGTATACAGGCTCAAATTATTTATTAAGATAACAGTGAGTGATTTACAGTATTTCCAGTTATTCTAAAGTACATCACTATATAAGATCATTTATCCATGAATCCATTCATGCAATTGATATTTTTAGATAATTTATAGAATGTTCCAGGCACTCTTTTAGGTTTCTGAGATACAGTAATTAGAAAAAAAAAAAACACCCCTATTCCTGCTCTCCTGGATAGTACAAATGGTAG
>NW_026656779.1:0-5481 GCF_009828535.3 Hylobates moloch | reverse complement strand
AATGCTAAATGACGAGTTAATGGGTGCAGCACACCAACATGGCACATGGATACATGTGTAACAAACCTGCACATTGTGCACATGTACCCTAAAACTTAAAGTATAATAGTAATAATAATAAAAAAAATGATGAGTTCATGTCCTTTGTAGGGACATGGATGAAGCTGGAAGCCATCATTCTCAGCAAACTATCGCAAGGACAAAAAACCAAACACTGCATGTTCTCACTCATAGGTGGGAATTGAACAATGAGAACACATGGACACAGGAAGGGGAACATCACACACTGGGGCCTGTTGTGGGGTGGGGGGACAGGGGAGGGAAAGCATTAGGAGATATACCTAATGCTAAATGACGAGTTACTGGGTGCAGCACACCAACATGGCACATATATACATATGTAACAAATCTGCACGTTGTGCACATGTACCCTAAAACTTAAAGTATAAAAATAATAAAATTAAATTTAAAAAATCAAGGACTATACAAAAAAAATCATAATTCTCAACACTTCTTAAAGAATGAATGGCACTTGGTAATTTTTTTCCTAAGATCCATGCAATAAAACGAAAATATTAAATCTCCCTAATATGCCTTTCCATTTTTAATATCAAAGAAATATTATGAAGGCAAAATAAATATTTTTGAAATATTTCACACTCCTTGGAAAAAAGATACTATAAAAAAGCGAAGAGAAGTAGGTAAATAGGCCACATGTCATATGCTTCAAAGTAAGATGTCTAATGTCAGTTATTTTCTCATAATTCTCTTTATTATTGAACTTCAAAAAACAGTGGAAACTCAAAAGCATAATGGGATAGAGTAAACTCCCGGAAACCACATCAGGAGAAACAGAGTAGATGTTACTTTCACTGTTAGCATCCTCCTACTCAAATGTATACAGAACTTAAAAAAATAAATGATTATCATCATCAATTTATCTACCAAAAAGGTAGTTAAATAAAACAACATAATCTCATAAAGCTTTATAAAATGACATCCAAACCATTAGTCTTTCTCAGATAAGCTCTGACTTAGGTGTGAATTTGAGAGCATAGAAACATATTTTTAGCCCTGGAAAGGCGGTCATCATTTTCTAGCCTGATCATGCAGAATCCATCTGGTTTGTGTGACCTGTAGAAAAGCTTTGGTTGTCACTTAGATTGTAAAATGCTTCATTTTATTCTTCAAACTTATTCATATATTAAATTTCCCAATAAGCTGAGAGTCTCAGGCAAAAAGAAGAATTTAAACTTACCATCTAGTGTTGTGGCTGAAAGATTGGGCTCTGGAGTCAGGCAGGAAGCCTCGGACCACATACAAGGTTTTACGAAGCCAAAGGCCTTAAGACTCAATATCTTCATCTGTAAAACAGATATAAAATAGTACTATCTCATATGGTTTTCGTGAGGGTTAAATGAGACAAAGCATAAGACGTGCTTAGAAAAGTACCTGGACAGAGGAGGTGCTCAATACTTTTAACTATTTAATTAAGCATTATTTTTAGCATCATTTTACAGGGTGACCATTAATAGCATGGCCATATTTGTAGTAGGAAAAGGTTGAGGAGTGTTTGTGCGCGCGCGCGTGTGTGTGTGTGTGTGTGTGTGTGTGTGTGTGTGTGTGTGTGCATGTGCATGAACTGCAGGGGGTCCTCTCTCTAAACAATTCCTCTAATTTTGTTTAATTTTATTGGATTTCTCAGTATTGACTGCACATTGGAATCACTCAGGAGCTTTATATATCCTGATGTCTAGGTCACACCCCAGACAAATTCAGTCGAAATCTGTGAGTGTGGGGGCTGAGGTATCAGATTTTTAAAAGTTCCCGGGTGATCCCATTGTGCAGCCAAGATTCAGAACCACTGATCTAAGGCAACCTTTATCCTGGAAAGTTAGAGGAATGCTGACATTACAATAACGGCTCTGAACTAAGATACAAAATAGAATCCAACACCTCCATCTTCCCACAAATCCCCTAAAAGAATATATTTTATTTTTAAATCCTGTTTTGCTTCTGAATTTCCTGTTATTGAATGGCCCCACAAAGGTCATGCTAAATTTCTTTTTCTTCCTAATTTCTCATATATACTGAGGTTCCAAGTCCCAATGAATTACACTTCTTGGAATCTCTGAAATCCACCTCTCCATCTCCATTACTTCAGCTTCACTCAAGGTTCAGACTGTTATCTTTTCTGTCTCGGACTGATATGATTATCGTACAACTCGTCTCCATGTCCCTGGTGTCTCCCTCTTCAACTTCTCTACCTGGTTTATGCTCCCCAGAAGCGGATCTAGAGACAAAAATTCAAGGATAAATAGTTCATTATGGAGGTGAAATCAGGAAATACTGGTAGGACAGTGGTTTTAAACCTGGAGGGGTAGGGAGTAATTTATTCCCCCAGAGGCATTTGGAAATATCTGGACGCGTTTTTGGTCGTTACAACTTTGACAGATGGGTGGTGATACTGGCATCTAACGCATAGAGACCAGGGATGTTGCTAAACATTCTACAGTGCACAGGACAGCACTCCCCACCACATCAATCTTGCACAATGAAGTATTATCTAGCACCAGATATCAATAGTGTCCATGTTGAGAAATTGTATAGTAGGAAAATGAGACAGAGAAAAGAAAGAATCCAAATAAAGGTACATTGTCAAGTTAGTTAGCACTGTGGGCAACTGCAGTTAAGTCTTGCTTGGAAACTCTAGGAGACCATATAGACCACATACTCCAGAATTATCTCACCCAAGGGGTGTGGGATGTTTATCCACCAACCCCTGCAAGTCACTGGTGACTACTGCAGCAGTCAGAGTGTTGGCCACTTAATTCTTCCATACTGCTAGTTTGCTGCACACTGGTGCAGAGAAAGAATAGGATTTCTTCAGCCAAAAAAAGCCATTGGGCAGTTTATTGGAAGTCTACAATAATAAAGTCCAAAGGGATATGAGTGGGGCAGCATCCACCACAACACCTTCACATATATGCCACAGGAATAATTCTAGAAGCTTAATCAGAATGTTCTTTCTGATTAAAAATGAATAGAATGTTGCTTTTACATCATCTTTAAGATAAAGCTAAATTCTTTAAGATGGTGTACCAGATCCTTCATGATTTAGCCTGTCCATCTCATTGGCCCTGAATCCTCTGTATCAAACAGAATTGGATTTTATAACTCTAGGCTGTACATCTGACTTATTTCTAGAATGGTGATTCTCAATTTGGATGCACATTGGAATTACCTAGGGTACTTTAAGAAATACTGATCCTGGGGTTCCACCCAGAGATTCCAACATAATTGACCTTCGGCATGTCCTCAACACTGACATTCTTTACAGCTCCTCTGGTTATTCTAAGGTACAGCCAAAGTTGAGAAAGAACATACTAGAATGTTTTTCCTAGGGACAGGACTGTGTCATTCATCTTTGTATTTTCCCCATGACCTTCCACAGAGTGAATCCCATAATAGATACTCAACTGATCTTTATTAAATTAATGTAATAAAAAGAGCGAGAGAAGCAAGGCTTGTGTGAAGAGAGCAAAACTTAGAATCAACATTGGTTGAGCATCTCCTATGAGCTAATATTAATTAGCACTTTACATGCTTTAGTGCTTTTATTCATCACAGCAACATTGTGTTGGTCCTGCTGTTTTTTGGGGGGTTTTTTTTTGGGTTTTTTTTGTTGTTTTTGTTTTTTTTTTTCAGAAAAGGAAGATCTGCTGTATTTAGGTTTGTTTTGCTGTGTTTTCTCAGAGTAGAAAGCTAATATTCAGAAGTTAACTCATCCAAGGTCACAGAGCAGAGACATAACTCAAAACTTGACCTGCCCAATTTCAAAGACCAGGCCCTTTTCAAAACATGATCCTTTCTCAAATAGAAAATGGGAAGTGGGAACCCCATAAGAGCTTGATTTCTTTCTTATTTCACAGCTAAGAAAGGTATGTATGCCCAGCAGATTCCTGGAAACAGCAGAGAAGTTGAAATTTTACTGACACTCCATATACTCAAAGACAGAGATTGTACATTGAACATTAGTGCCATGGTACTCGATGAAAAATTAAAAACCACCATCTCCAACAGGAACTAATTTGGCATTACTGAGATGTGACTGTAGGATCTTCAGTGTGACGCAAGTCTTCTTGAGCAATTGCTATCTTAACGGGTTAGGCCATGGCAAATGTAGGGATGACCGAGTAAGAAAGAGGGAGGGCCAATTGCTTTGTGGCTTCAAGCCTGCAATCAGAAATAATACAAATAAAAGTGTCACCAACCAGAAATAAAATTACAATTATAAGTAGGCTATCGAGTGTGCCTAAATAAACAGGTGATGTTTCCCTTTCTAAACTTTGATAATCTAAATTAAAAACATGATAGTGACTGTTATGCCTCTAGTTCTTCCCATTCCAGAAAAAGATGTTGAGGAAAAAAGTTACAAATCCACACACATGCAATTTAAAAATGGAAGATTTCCATCAGTTTTAACATTAACTTTTCCCCCATTACATCCACAAAAGAAGGAATATTAATGGACAGGATATGAGTAGAATGATTCAAGTAAAAAAATATAAATTCGAAGTGTATTCAGTGAGTCACTAATTTCCAGCTACTGTTCAATACACTTTGTGAAGAAGGCAAACAATGACAGTGTGCTTCCTTTGGTTTTATAGACTTGCATATTGTGATGATGTACAAATAGAGACTTTGAGCAATATAAACACATCCTGGCTATTAACTGTAATACTAGAAATCACTGCTACGCCATTTAAAGACAAAAATTTCTCCCCGCTCATACTGTTAACGTTCTCCTCCTACAAAGTCTGGGAAACCAAGACTTGACAAATCTGACACTGACTCAGAAATGCTACATTCCATCTCTAAATTTCTGTCTCCTGATTTTCTGACAAACTTTTGATGATGTGTGAAGTATCAAATCTGAAATGTATGGTGGATTTCACAAATGCAGTGATCCTCTCAATTTGGCCCATTTTCAGAGGAATATATCTATACCTGAGAGCTGCAAGAGAACTTGATTTGTATTTGTAATTCAATAATGTTGTGTTTCAGAAAGAAGACAAATATAAAGCTTTGTGTTACTATGATACTGTCATTATGTCGATGAAATGAGAAATATGATTTTAAAAATGTTAACATGTGACCAAGAAAATGGTAACTCTAGGGTCGATACATAACAATATGTACTATTTCAGCATTAATTTGTCCATCAGAAAATCCTCATGTCTAAGGTTAATTGCCATGTGCTTGCTGGCCTACCATGTATTTTGAAATTCAAAGTCTTTCTGGCATAGCCATCAATAAATGTTGGATTCCTAAATTAGTCTTTAATTGAAAACCAAACTCCATCCATGTCTCTAGTTATGCCTATATATGGCACCAAAATCAAAAGACCAAAATGCTATGAACAAGCAGTCAAGTCTCTTCCAGCACAAGAGAAACACAGAGAACATTTATCATAACAGA
>NW_026656778.1:0-5483 GCF_009828535.3 Hylobates moloch | reverse complement strand
TGAACAACCAGATGATGAAGCTTCTGGGATTCATCATCCCGATGATGAAACTTCTGGGATAAACCACCCTCATGATGAAGGTACTGGGAGTCACCAACAGTCACCACCCCAATGATGATGAAACTTCTGGGAGTCACCACCCCTATGTTGATGAAGCTTCTGAGATTCACCACCCTAATGATGATGAAGCTTCTGGGATTCATCACATCGATGATGATGAAGCTTCTGGGAGTCTCCATCTTGAAGATGATGAAGCTTCTGGGAGTCACAACCCCAATGATAAAGCTTCTCGGAATCACCAACCCGATGACGAAGTTTCTGGGAATCACCACTCAGATGATGAAGCTTCTGAGAGTCACCACCCCGATGATGAAGCTTCTGGGAATCACCACCCCGATGATGAAGCTTCTTGGAGTAATCACGATGATGATGCTTCTGGGAATCACCATCCCGATGATGAAGCTTCAGGGAATCAACACTCCGATGATGAAGAAGATTCTGAGAGTCACCACCATGATGATGAAGCTTCTGGGATTCATCACTGCCAAGATGAAGCTTCTGGGAGTCACCATCTCAAGGAAGAAGCTTCTGGGAGCCACCACCTCTATGACGATGGAGCTTCTGGGAGTCACCACCCCGATGATCATGAATCTTCTGGGAGTCACCACCCCGATGATGATGAAGCTTTTGGGAGTCACCACCCCACTGATGATGAAGCTTCTCGGAGTCTCCACCTCGAACTTGATGAAGATTCTGGGAGTCAAAATCCCGATGATGAAGCTTCTGGGAGTCCCCACCCCGATGATGAAGCCTCTGGGAATCACCATCCCAATGATGAAACTTCTGGGAGTCGCCACCCCGATGACGAAGATTTTGAGAAGCACAACCCCGATCATGATGTTTCTGGGACTCACCACACAGACGATGATGAAGCTTCTGGGAGTCACCACCCCAATGATGATAAAGCATCTGTGAATCAACACCACAATGATGATGAATAATCTGGGAGTAACCACCCCAATGAATAAGCTTCTGGGAATCACCACCCCAATGATGAAGCTTCTGTGAGTCACAACAGTGATGATGAAGTTTCACCGAATCATCACGATGATGAAGCTTCAGGGAGTCAACATCCACATGATGATGAATCTTTTGTGAATCACCACCCCGATGATGACTAAGCTTCTGGGAGTCACCACCCTGATGATGATGAAGGCTTTGGGAGTCACCACCCCAATGACAATGAAGCTTCTCAGTGTCACCCCGCCAATGATGACAAATCTTCTGGGAGTAAATACCACGCTGATGGTGAAGCTTCTGGGTGACAGCACTATGAAGATGATGAAGCTTCTGGGAGTCAACACCCCAATAGTGAAGCTTCTCAGACTCACCACCCCGATGATGAAGTTTCTGGGAATCACCAACCTAATGATGAAGCTTCTGGGAGTCACTAGCCCAAAGATGAAGCTTTTGGGAGTCACTACAACGATGATGAAGCTTCTGGGAATCAACATCCCGTTGACGAAGCTACAAGGAATCACCACCCTGATGATGGTGAAGCTTCTGAGTGGCAACAACCCGACAATGAAGCTTCTGGGATTCACCACCACAATGATGAAGGTTCTGGGATTCACCACCACAAAGATGAAGCTTCTGGGAATCACCACCCTGATGATGAAGTTTCAGAGAATCACCACCCCAATGATGAAGCTTCTGGGAGACACCACCCAGATGATAATGAAGCTTCTCAGAGTCACCATCCTGATGATGATGAAGTTTCTGGGACTCACGACCCCGATGAAGAAGCTTACGGGAGTCACTACACCGATGATGAAATTTCTGGGAGTCACCACCATGATGAAGAAATTTCTGGGTGTCACCACTCCGATGCTGAAGCTTCTGGGAGTCACCACCCTGATGATGAAGCTTCTGGGATTCACCAACCCGATGATGAAGGTTCTGGGAGTCACCACTCTGCTGATGAAGAAGCGTGTGAGAGTCATCACTGCGATGATGAAAATTATGGGAGTCACCTCCCGGATGATGAAGCTTCTGGGATTCAAATCCCCGATGATGAAGCTTATGGGAATCACCACACCGATGATGAAGTTTCTGGGAGTCACCACCCTGATGATGAAGCATCTGGGAGTAACCACTGTGACAAAGAAGCTTCTGGGAGTCACCACCCTGATGATGAAGCATTTGCGAGTCACCACAACGATGAAGCATCTCAGAATCATCACTCCAATGATGAAGCTTCTGGGAGTAACCACCGCAATGGTGATGAAGATTATGAGTGTCACCACCAATATAATGAAGCTTCTGGGATTCTCCAAACCGATAATGAAGCCTCTGGGAGTCACCATCCCGATGACGAAGCTTCTGGGATTCATCATCTCGATGATGAAACTTCTGGGATTCACCACTCCCATGACGAAGTTTCTGGGAGTAACCACCCCGATGATGATGAAGCTTCTGGGAGTCACCACACCGAAGATGAGGCTTCTCGAATTCCACACACTGATGATGAAGCTTGTTGGAGTCACCACCATGATGAGGAAGATTCTGGGATTAAACATCCCATTGATGAAACTTCTGAGAGTCCAAACCCCGATGATGAAACTTCTCAGAATCATCACCCTGATTATGAAATTTCTGGGAATCACCACTGCGATGATGAAGCTTCTGTGATTCGCCACCATGATGATGAAGCCTCTGGGAGTCAACAACCCGATGATGAAGCTTCTGGGATTCATCACCCCGATGATGAAACTTCTAGGATTCACTAATCCCATGATGAAGATTGTGGGAGTCACCACCACGATGATGATGAAGATTCTGGGAGTATCCACACAGATGATGATGAAGTTTCTGGGAGTCAACACCCTGATGATGATGAAGCTTCTAGGAGTCACCTCCCCAATGATGACAAAGCTTCTGAGAGACACCACACCAATAATGAAGGTTCAGTGAGTCACCACACCGATGACGAATCTTCTGGGAGTCACTGCCCCGATGATGAAGCTTCTGGGAGTCACGACCTCGATGATGAGGCTTCTGGGAGTCCCCACACTGATGATGAAGCTTCTGGGAGTCACCACTCTGATGATGAAGATTTTGGAATTCACCACCCCAATGATGAAGCTTCTGGTGGTAAACACATCAATGATGAAGATTCTGGGAGTCACCACCCTGGTGATGAAGCTTCTGGGAATCACCACACCAATGATGAAGCTTCTGGGAGTCGACACCCCAATGATGAAGATTTTGGGAAGCACCTCCTTGATCATGATGCTTCAGGGAGTCACCACCTCGATGATGATGAATCTTTTGGGAGTCACCACCCTGATGATGATGAAGCTTCTGGGAGTCACCACCCCGATGATGAAGATTCTGGGATTCACCACCCTGATGATGAAGCTTCTGGTGGTCAGTAAACTGATGATGAAGATTCTGGGAGTCACCACCCCAGTGATGAAGCTTCTTGGAATCACCACCCCAATGATGAAGCTCCTGGGAGTCGACACCATGATGATGAAGATTTTGGGAAGCACCACCCTGATCATGATGCTTCTGGGAGTCACTGCCCCAATGATGATGAATCTTTTGGGAGTCACCACCCCGATGATGACGAAGCTTCTGGGAGTCACCACCCCAATGATGAAGAAGCTTCTCTGAGTCACCACCCGGATATTGAAGTTTCTGGGATTCACCAACGTGATGATGAAGCTTTTGGAGTCACCACACTGATGATGAGGCTTCTGGGAGTCACCAAAACTATGATGAAGTTTCTGGAATCATCACCCCGATGATGAAACTTCTGGGAGTCTCCACCACGATCATGATGAAGCTTCTGAGAGTCACCACCCCGAAGATGAAGCTGCTGGGATTCAACACCTCGATGATGATGCTGCTGGGAATCACCAACCCGATTATGAAGCTTCTGGGATTCATCTCCCCGATAATGAAACTTCTAGGATTCACCACCCCGATGATGAATATTCTGGGAGTCTCCAAAGCGATGATGATGAAGATTCTGGGAGTCACCACCCTGATGATAATGAAGCTTCTTGGAGTCACAACCCCGATGATGCTGAAGCTTTTAGGAGTCACTCCCCAGATGATGATGAAGCTTCTGGGAGACACCACCAAAATGATGATGGTTCTGTGAGTCACCACTTCGAAGACAAAGTTTCTGGGAGTAAACACCCTGATGATGAACATTCTGGGAGTCACCACCCCGATTATGAAGCTTCAGGGAATCATCACCCTGATGATAAAATTTCTTGGAGTCGCCACCCCGATGAAGATTTTGGGAAGCACCACCCTGATCATGATGCTTCTGGGAGTCACCACCCCGATTATGAAGCTTCGGGGAATCATCACCTTGATGATGAAATTTCTGGGAGTCGCCAACCTGATGATGAAGATTTTGGGAAGCAACACCATGATGCTGATGCTTCTGGGAGTCACCATCTTGATGATGATGAATCTAGTGGAAGTCACCAGCCTGATGATGATGAAGCTTCTGGGAGTCACCACCCCGATAATGATGAAGCTTCTGTGAGTCACCACCCCAATGATGATGAAGCTTCTGGGAGTCATCGTCCCGATGATGATGAAGCTTCTGTGAGTCACCACCCTGATGATGAAGCTTCTAGGGGTCACTTCCCTGATGTTGAAACTTCTGGGAGTCACTGTCACGATAATGAAACTTCTGGGAGTCACCACCCTGATGATGAAGCTTCTGGGAGTCACCACCCGATTCTGATGAAGCTTCTGGGAGTTACCACCCCGAAGATAATGAAGCTTCTGAGAGTCATCACCCCGATGACGAAGCTTCTGGGAGTCACCACCTTGGTGAAGAAGAAGCTTCTGGCAGTCATCACCACGATGTTGAAAATTATGGGAGTCAGCACCCTGTTGAGGAAGGTTCTCGGATTCAAAATCACTGATGATTAAGTTTCTGGGAGTCACCATCCCGATGATAAATCTTCTGGGAATCACCACCGCTATTATGAGTCTTCTGGGAATCACCACCCAGATGATGAAGCTTCTGAGAGTCTCCACCCCGATGATGAAGCCTCTGGGAGTCACCAATCTGATGAAGAATCTTCTGGCATTCATCACCCCAATGATGAAAGTTCTAGGATTCAGCAATCAAATGATGAAAATTATGGGAATCACCACAGGGGTGTTGATGAAAATACTGTGAGTGTCCACCCCTATGATTATGAAGTTTCTGGGAGTCAACACCCCGATGATGATGAAGCTTCTAGGAGTCACCCCCCAAATGATGGCAAAGCATCTGGGAGACACCACCCCAGTGATAAAGGTTCTCTGAGTCACCACCCCAATGACAAAACTTCTGGGGGTCACCACCCTGATGATGAGGCTTCTGGGCATCCCAACACCGATCATGAAGTTTCTGGGAGGCACCACCCCGATGATGAAGATTCTGGGATTCACCATCCCAATGATGA
>NW_026656777.1:0-5483 GCF_009828535.3 Hylobates moloch | reverse complement strand
GGGGTCCAACTCACCTCCAGCCCACAGGAGGCTCAGGCAGATCCCCACAGGACACACAAGCAAGACCCTCTGCCCAAGACAGCTCATCTCAGGGCAGAGGGCGGGGCTCAAGCCCAGCCTCATGGACAGACTGGGTCAGGACCGACTTGGGAGGGCTCAGGGGAGCCTCAAGTCCAGGGGCCCCTGGGGAAGCCCCTCTCTCCACTGAAATGAGTGCCCCCCATAAGAAGCTGCAAGACCTTGTCTGACCCAGCCTCCTGGAGGGGTCGGGTGACCCTCATGGGGAGGGTCACTGAAGCCCCAACGGCCCAGCTCGAGCCACCAGCCCCAGCCTGGAAGGGCCAGGTCATCCCATGCCGACTTTCCCCACAGATCTGTCTCGGGCTCACCCTGTGCCTGTGGGACATGTATTTGCTGCAAGGGGAACAGATGTTGATGCCAATAACAAGCACTGCCTTTAAGGTTCAGAGGAGTAAGTCCACGTGTGCCCAATGGGGCCTGGGGATCACTGGGGTCAAACCCCGACTAGCCTAAGGACAGCTTCCTCACACTGTCCTCATGATCCTCTGTTCTGGCCCAGAGGGAGGTCTGGCCAGGTGGGCTGGGCAGGGCACAGTGACACCGAGCCCATCCCTCACATGACCCAGATGAAAGTCAGGAGTGTGGTGAGCACTTCCCTGCCCAGGCCGCACCCCCAGCCACAGCGCTCTGTGCACATCTGGACCCCCAGGGTGGCCACAAAAGGATCTGGCACTGCCCAGTGGGAGACTGAAGTGGCCATGGGGTGTAGGCTCTGACTCTTCCCAGGGAACTCTCCTGGCCTGATGCCCACTTTGTCCCTAGAGCGCCACATGAAGATGTCCAGGTCTGGCCTGTGGGCACGTTTTCGAGACCAGTTCTTCCATACCTGGGCCCTGGATGATGACACTGTTCTTTTTTTCTTTTTTTTTTATACTTTAAGTTCTAGGGTACATGTGCACAACGTGCAGGTTTGTTACATATGTATACATGTGTCATGTTGGTGTGCTGCACCCATTAACTAGTCATTTACATTAGGTATATCTCCTAATGCTATCCCTCCCCCCTCCCCCCACCCCACAACAGGCCCCAGTGTGTGATGTTCCCCACCCTGTGTCCAAGTGTTCTCATTGTTCAATTCCCACCTATGAGTGAGAACATGTGGTGTTTGGTTTTTTGTCCTTGCAATAGTTTGCTGAGAATGATGATTTCCAGCTTCATCCATGTCCCTATAAAGGACATGAACTCATCCTTTTTCATGGCTGCATAGCATTCCGTGGTGTATATGTGCCACATTTTCTTAATCCAGTCTATCATTGATGGACATTTGGGTTGGTTCCAAGTCTTTGCTATTGTGAATAGTGCCGCAATAAACATACGTGTGCATGTGTCTTTATAGCAGCACGATTTATAGTCCTTTGGGTATATACCCAGTAATGGGATGGCTGGGTCAAATAGTATTTCTAGTTCTAGATCCTTGAAGAATTGCCACGCTGTCTTCCACAATGGTTGAACTCGTTTACAGTCCCGCCAACCGTGTAAAAGTGTTCCTATTTCTCCACATCCTCTCCAGCACCTGTTGTTTCCTGACTCTTTAATGATCGCCATTCTAACTGGTGTAAGATGGTATCTCATTGTGGTTTTGATTTGCATTTCTCTGATGGCCAGTGATGCTGAGCATTTTTTCATGTATCTTTGGCTGCATAAATGTCTTCTTTTGAGAAGTGTCCGTTCATATCCTTCGCCCACTTGTTGATGGGGTTGTTTGTTTTTTTCCTGTAAATTTGTTTGAGTTCTTTGTAGACTCTGGATATTAGCCCTTTGTCGGATGAGTAGGTTGCAAAAATTTTCTCCCATTCTGTAGGTTGCCTGTTCAGTCTGATGGTAGTTTCTTTTGCTGTGCAGAAGCTCTTTAGTTTAATTAGATCCCATTTGTCAATTTTGGCTTTTGTTGCCATTGCTTTTGGTGTTTTAGGCATGAAGTCCTTGCCCATGCCTATGTCCTGAATGGTATTGCCCAGGTTTTCTTCTAGGGTTTTTATGGTTTTAGGTCTAATGTTTAAGTCTTTAATCCATCTTGAATTAATTTTTGTATAAGGTGTAAGGAAGGGATCCAGTTTCAGCTTTCTACATATGGCTAGCCAGTTTTCCCAGCACCATTTATTAAATAGGGAATCCTTTCCCCATTTCTTGTTTTTGTCAGGTTTGTCAAAGATTAGATGGTTGTAGATGTGTGGTATTATTTCTGAGGGCTCTGTTCTGTTCCATTGGTCTGTATATCTGTTTTGGTACCAGTACCGTGCTGTTTTGGTACCAGTACCATGCTGTTTTGGTTACTACAGCCTTGTAGTACAGTTTGAAGTCAGGTAGCGCGATGCCTCCAGCTTTGTTCTTTTGGCTTAGGATTGTCTTGGAACGCTTTTTTGGTTCCATATGAACTTTAAAGTAGTTTTTTCCAATTCTGTGAAGAAAGTCATTGGTAGCTTGATGGAGATGGCATTGAATCTATAAATTACCTTGCGCAATATGGCCATTTTCACGAAATTGATTCTTCCTATCCATAAGCATGGAATGTTCTTCCATTTGTTTGTGGATGACACTGTTCTTAATCATCTTCGGGCCTCTATGAAGAAACTAACAAGGAAGCATGGGGACCTGCCACCCCCAGGTGGGCTCCAGTACCAGGTCCCCTCCTGAGTCACCCTGTGGGGCAGTCAATACTGGGGGAGTTCCCAGGACCCCTAACCCTACTACCTGGGTCTTCCTCTTCACCTTTTCTTCCTCCTCTTCCTCCTGGACTCTAAGAAAGTACAGGAGGCCCACCATTCCTCAGGGCAGGTACTCAGTGCGTGTGTACTGGACGTGCTGTGCACGCAGGAGGGGGATGTGGGCAAGACCCTCCAATGAGCCCCCTCCCACTTTCCACGGTAGCCTGTTCTCCCCCTCACAGGACCCTCAAGGGCACTGGAGGAGCCAGACCCATTTGTGAGAGCCTCCGCTCCTCCCTGCAAGTACTGACAGCCTCAGAGAGCAGCAGAGGCCCCTCACTCCTGCAGATTCCTCCAAGGGTGCCAGGACAACAAGCCTTGAGCCAGGGAGACAAGGGAATCAGTGTCTCATTATCTCTACCATCTCTACCATCTGGGAGAGGGGGATGTGGCAGGACAGTAGGGTAATAGTGGGGAGAGGGTCAGCAGGAAAACATGTGAACAAATGTCTCTGTGTCATAAACAAGGTTAAGGAAAAGGTGCTGTGCTTTGATGTGCACATACATAAATATCCCCGTGCATTAAAGAGCAGTATTGCCTCCAGCATGTCTCACCTCCAGCCCTACGGCAGTTTTCTCCTATCTCAGTAGATGGAATATACAATCCGGTTTTACACTGAGACATTCCATTGCCCAGAGACGAGCGGGAGAGAGCTGCCTTCCTCTTATCTCAACTGCAAAGAGGCCTTCCTCTTTTACTAATCCTCGTCAGCACAGACCCTTTACGGGTGTCGGGCTAGGGGAGGGTCAGGTCTCTCCCTTCCTACGAGGCCATATTTCAGACTGTCACATGGGGAGAAACCTTGGACAATTCCTGGCTTTCCTAGGCAGAGGTCCCTGCGGCCTTCCGCAGTGTTTTGTGTCCCTGGGTACTTGAGATTAGGGAGTGGTGATGAGTTTTAACAAGCATGCTGCCTTCAAGCATTTGTTTAACAAAGCACATCCTGCATAGCCCTAAAGCCATTAAACCTTGAGTGGACACAGCACATGTTTCTGCGAGCAGAGGGTTAGGGGTAGGGTTACAGATTAACAGCATCTCAAGGCAGAAGAATTTTTCTTATTACAAAACAAAATGGAGTCTCTTATGTCTACTTCTTTCTATATAGACACAGTAATAGTCTGATCTGTCTTTTCCCCACACTGACCCCCACCCCAAAGAGGGGCAAAGGGGACCCCGGAATCTTGGACAAAAACCTCAGTGTTCAGGTGTCAGGGTGGGCCTGGAGTTCCGATCCAACCACAGACCCATCACCCTCAGAACTGAAAATGGTCTTCAAGGTCACCAAAGGCTATCAATACCCCAACTGGAGAGGGCAAAAGCCTTATCCAGGTTAAGCAGCACAAAAGTGAGAGAGCAGAGACTCGAGCCAGCTCTAACTCCCAAGCCAGGATTCAAACCGACCCTCGCAGTGGAGTCTCTGAGAACTCTTCACTCTGCCCCCACCGTGTGTGCGTGCACACACACCCCTTTCTCATTGGCTCACTGTGCTGCAGGGCCCCCAGCCCCGAGGGGACCAGCCAGAGCCACAGGCTTCAGGGCAGGAGGAAGGAAAAGTAGAGCCCCACTGAGCCAGGACAGAGCAGCCTGGAATCGGGGCAAGTGGGGGCGAAACCTTGGGCAGGACGTTCAGCCTCTCTGAGCCTCAGTTTCCTTCTCTGGGAAGTGGGAATAACAGCCCTGCCTCACAGGCATATTAGGGGATTAGAGTCCAAATAAATAAAGCACCTGGCAAAGGCTGGTGGCTAGCATTATGTTTATGAGCAGGTGTTTATAAAGCACCTACTATGTGCCTGGCACTGCTGGGCACTCAGACTCAAAGAACAAGACAGAGAAGCCCTGGAGACATAGTCTTCTGGGGGAGAAGGTGGTAAAGACAATCCCAATACACTAAAATCAGGCCACGATGGGGTACTGGGGCCCTGCAGAGAAACAGAGGGAGCAGGGTTCCTGGGGGAGAATGAATGTCCAGGCCCAGGCTCTGCTCCTGTGATGGCTTCCGGGATCTGGGGAAATCTGTGAGTGCCAGGCCCACCTTTGGGGGTCCTCTCCCCTCCTGCATGTTTGACGCCCGCTTCTGAAGGTGGGGCTGTCATAGCCCTTCACAATCCAACCACAGATCTGCAGCTTCTGCCTTGATGACGGGGTGCACCATTCTGTGCAGTGGGCAGGGTGGATGTGGACGAACTGTGAGTCCCTCCATGAGTTCCATAGCTGGGTCCCCAATCCAGCCCAGGCACATGTCCCCAGCATCCTGGGCCCACTTGGGGTCCTTGGACAAAGTCACTCAAGTCTCCCCACCAGCCCCTGGCAGCCACTGCCTCTACTGGCTCAGCTCTCTGGGCACACCAGGGGCTCCCCCATTCTGGCCTCCTGAGCCTCCCACCCACTCACTTTGTGGAAAAAGGCTTCTTCCCCAGCAGAGGGGCACGGTCTGCGGCTGTCTCTGGTTCTTCCCACACTCTGACCCCTCCTCACTCGCGCCATCAGTGATTGTGGACCCCAGTCTCTACAGGAGGGAGGGATAGCCCTGCCTGGAGCCTGAGGTGAGGGAGGAGGGGGGCTTGGCTCCTCTTCCCAGCATGGAAGTGGGGCCCACTCACCTCCCGTGCCCGTCTCCACTACTGACCCCTCAGGCTCTGGGACAAGGGCTGAGTCACTGCTCCTTGGAGCCTCAGTGTCCCCATCCACACAACAAGG
>NW_026656776.1:0-5483 GCF_009828535.3 Hylobates moloch | reverse complement strand
ATGGAAGGAAGGAAGGAAGGAAGGAAGGAAGGAAGGAAGGAAGGAAAGAAGGAAGGAAAGAAAGAAAGAAAAAGAAAGAAAGAAAGAAAATGTGATACATATACTCCATGGAATACTATGCAGCCATAAAAGGGAATGAGATCATGACCTTTGCAGAGACATGGATGGAGCTGGAAGCATCGGATGAAGTGAAATTGAGGGACATTTTACAAAATGCCTGACTAATACTCTTCAAAAATGCGTATATACTGAAAGATAAAGAAAGACTGAGGAACCGTTATAGATTGGAGGGAACTAAGGAGACATGAAAACTAAATGGAATGTGCTATCATGCATTGCATCCTGGAACGTTAGTGGAAAAACTCATAGAATCTGAATTATAGTCTATAGTTTAGTTAAATGTACAAATTTTGGTTTCATAATTTTCATAATTGTACTATGGTTATGTGAGATGTTAACATTAGAGGCAGTTGGATGAAGGGTATACAGAATCTCATTGTAGTATATTTACAACTCACCCATAGTCTAAAATTATCTCAAGTGGACATAATATATTAGGGTTTCAGCTATGTAATTCAAGGATATGATTTTATGTTGTCTAGCATTTATATGTGCTTTGTGCTAAGTTGTTTCTGGGGGTTCCTTTTTCTTATATATTGCCAGAAATAGAAATACTCATCTACTCTTAGGTATCCACTAAAACTGTGCTGACAATATACCGAGGTTGCAAGTGATTTACTTGCTGCTGAATCCACTAACAACTTTTAAATCCCTTCTTACTATCACTTAATGCTCTTGAGCATTTCTCCCATCTTCCCTGATACACTCTTTTCTTTAGGGTTTATGAGACTATGCTTTCCTGCTTTTCTAAATACTTACCTCTAGCCATGCATCCTTGGAATTATCTGAAGGTATGTTTCTTTGCTGCACCTATCACAGAAACTTAGAGGTCTCCTTTTTGTTTGTCTTCTGCATCTCATAAATCGCTAAGTCATGTTGGCAGTATTTATTTTCTTATACGTTTTTTGTGGGTATATAGTCGGTATACATGTTGATGGGGTACATGGGATATTTTGATAAAGGCATACAATGTGTAATAATCAATGAGAGTAAATGGGGTATCCATCACCTCAAGCATTTATTCTTTCTTTGTTTTACAAACAATTCAACTATTTTAGTTATTTTTAAATGTAAAATAAATAATTGTTGACTGTAGTCACCCTGTTGTGCTATCAAATACTAGATCATATTTATTCTATCTAACTAGATGACATTATTTCTTAAATGCTTTTTGTATCTGTTCATTTACCTTCATCACCACTGACTCTATCTTTGTCCAGGAAAGCATCATTTCAATTACTGCAACACTCTTAACCAGTATCTGGGTCTCTGGCTCATTCTTCACTTAGAGTAATTGTCCCAAAACAAATCTGACCATAAGTCCCTGCTTTAAATCATTCAGTAGCTTCCTGTTGCCCTCAGGATGGTTTTCAAGGCCTTTCATAATCTGACCCCTACTCACTTCTCCAGTCCCATTATTCTTACCCTTAGACTTCCTTTTTGAGATATACCTAGAACACCGTTATCTCTCCTGCATCTGGACCTTTGCAGGTAGTAGTCACCAGTGTCTTTGGAACACTTTTCCGTACTCTTCCCACTTTGTCACTGGCTTATGTCTCCTTTGTCTCCTTTGCATCTCTGCTTTGATATTATGGCCTCCTGAGGCTTTTTGTGACTTTTTTTTTTTTTTTTTGAGATGCAGTCTCACTCTGTTGCCAGGCTGGAGTGCAGTGGCGCCATCTCTGCTCACTGCAACCTCCGCTTCCTGGGTTTAAGTGATTCTCCTGCCTTAGCCTCCTGAGTAGCTGGGACTACAGGCATGCACCACCATGCCCAGCTAATTTTTATATTTTTTAGTAGAGACGGGATTTCACCATGTTGGCCAGGATGGTCTCGATCTCTTGACCTCGTGATCGCCTGCCTCGGCCTCCCAAAGTGTTGGGATTACAGGCGTGAGCCACTGAGCCCAGTTTTGTGACTCTTATAATTGGATTAAATATCTCATTACATAAACTTCCATTGTGACCTCTACCTGCCTCTATTAAAGTATATATTATACCATTACTAGTTAATTGTTTGCTTATATCTGTCAATAAACAGTAACTTCCTGAAGAGCAGCAGCCTTGTCTTATTCCCTCAACAGCACAATACAGGGCACAGAGTTAGCAATCAGTACTTACTTGCTAAGTGAATAAATAATATCAAGAGAGAGACTATCCCTCATTATCCATGAAGGACATTGCAAATGAGGGTTGAAGCTTTGTTTAAGCGTGTTCATCAGTCCTCCCTTCATTATTTAGGGACTAGTTTTTCACTGCATTATTCTGAATCCTTATTTCTTTCTTACATTCTTACATTCTCTCTGCCATGCAGCTGTCTTTTTTTTTTTTTTTTTTTTTTTTGAGACGGAGTCTTGCTCTGTCGCCCAGGCTGGAGTGCAGTGGTGCAATCTCGGCTCACCGCAAGCTCCGCCTCCCGGGTTCACGCCATTCTCCTGCCACAGCCTCCTGAGTAGCTGGGGCTACAGGCGCCCGCCACCACGTCCGGCTAATTTTTTGTATTTTTAGTAGAGACGGGGTTTCACCATGTTAGCCAGGATGGTCTCAATCTCCTGAGCTCATGATCCGCCTGCCTCGGCCTCTCAAAGTGCTGAGATTACAGGCTTGAGCCACCGCGCCCGGCCTGCCATGCAGCTTTCTTAATGTTTTCACCATATCTGGAGAGTCAGTGAATAGAGACCAAGTCAGTGACATTCATGGGGACTGTCCTAAAAGCACTCACATTATGAACACTGTTACACATTCCACTCCCTTCCATATTGCCTATGCCTATCTAGCATATTTCTATGAATTGAAATGGATATTTGTTTTGTTTATTTGTTTGTCTTCAGCATGTTGGAAAATGGTATGTTTGTGTGGAAATATGGTGGAGCATCTACAGTGAGAGCACATCTTTTTATTGCTTGTCCTTTAGAGCCATTTATGGCTGTTTGCCTTTGGCCCTCATTTTCCCCCTGTTAAGTGGAGATGTTACACTGCAGCCAATAAATTAGTAATTTTTTCAATCTCTCAATTTGGGGACAGTCTTTACAATTTGGTCACACACAGGCTCATGTCAATAGGATGAGGTCATGTTGCTTAGCGATATTAATTTTGTTATTCATGCCTTTTTCTTCTTTAGCCAGAAAACACAAGTCATTTAGTTTTTGGCCTATGCTACCCTGTTTGGTTGTTGATTTTTTTAATGCCCTGTTACATCTTACCAACTAGGCTATACAATTTTCAAGAATAATGAAAAGGTCTTATGCTTTTCAGATAATGCTCACTTGATAAATGTTTGACGATTAAGATCATGTATTCTATATCATATTACCCTATGCAATGATAATAAATACAAATGCTACCATTTATTAAATACATGACATATTCTTAGGTACATAAACGCATGGCTTCATTTCAGACACAAAATAAGTCTGTGGGATATTATCCATATTTTACAGATAAAGAAACTGAAGCTTAGAGAGTGTCCTAGACTGTTCAGGATGCTGTAACAGAAGTATCATAGACTGGGTACATTATACACAACAAGTATTTATTCCTTATAGTTCTTGAGGCTGAGATATTCTACATCAAAGCACTTGTAGATTTGGTGTCTGCTGAAGGCCTGCTTTCTGGTTCATAGATGGCTATCTTCTTGCTGTGTGCTCACATGGTAGAACAGACAAACAAGCCCCCTGGGGTCTTTTTTATAAGGGCACTAAACCCATTCATGAGAGCTTCATCCTCTTGACCTAACTACCTCCCAAAGGTCCCACTTGCAAATACTATCAAACTAGGAATTAAGTTTCAACATATGAATTTGGGGAAAATGCAAATATTCAGTCTATAGCAAGGAGGTAAGTTACTCAGGCTCAAGGTCACATAGGTACTCATGATTGAAATCTAAATCTGTCTGATTTCTAAACACATGTCCATTATATTGCCAGGTAGTTTAAAATATTATTTTTTGTAGTAGACCCTTTTTAAAGCAAAATTTATCCAAGTACAGTTTATAAAGATAAATGCAGAACTTCTTTGTTAGGTAGGAAGTCAAATGTACTGTTGATTATCCCTTTTCTCACTTGTCACAGTGGTAGGCAGGGATTGACTAGGGCTCTAAAGTGTAAAGTCCCTTACTCTTATTTGCTACCTTTTTCACTCTGACCATTTCATATTTGCATAGGGAAGAGATTGCACTGAAATGACGAAATCACATCTTATTTTTGCCACACTTCCTTATCCAGAGAGAATTTTTTTTTTTTTTTGAGATAGAGTCTCACTCTGTTGCCCAGGCTGGAGTACTGTGGCGAGATCTCAGGTCACTGCAATGTCTGCCTCCCGGGTTCAAGTGATTGTCCTGCCTCAGCCTCCCGAGTAACTGAGATTACAGGCACCCACCACCACGCCCGGCTAATTTTTGTATTTTTAGTAGAGACGAGGTTTCACCATGTTGGTCAGGCTGGTCTCGAACTCCTGACCTCAGGTGATCCACTCGCCTCAGCCTCCCAAAGTGCTAGGATTACGGAAATGAGCCCCCACGCCCAGTCCAGAGAGAATATTTTATGAAATAGTTTCCATGCAACTGTTTCAACCAAGTGCTGTAGGTAGCTCATAGTACTTTGAATAGCAATGCAGTTTTGTTTCCCTCAGGAGGAGTTTCAAGCAAAAAAAAAAAAACATATTTGTGTTTTTCAGTAATGAGGAATATCTGGAGAAACTATTGAAAAATGGTAATTTCCTGAAAATGAAATTTAGGTGATTACAAGAATGTGATACAGCATGAGGAAAAGCCTATATGTGAAGATAAGCTGGTTTACAAAGGAAAACCATCAAACTGACTTGTCTTCTTCCCATTTTCATCCTACAAGAATGAGAAAAACAGAATGCAGTTTATGATGTGTGTCTGACACTGGATCTTCTTGGGTAGGTTTCAGTTACCGTGAGGTTAATCTGAAGCAAAGACAGAAATCATGAGGCAGATGTCAAAGCTCTAGGTCTAGAATCCTGAAATCACAACAGAACAGGGAATAATAATTCAAGGTATGGATGCAGAATGGGGTATATCCTTGACAGATAGCAAGGAAACTATACCATGGTCTCAAAGGTCCAAAGTTCAGCCCAGTTTCTAATCTTATTTATCTTATAGATTTGTCATGGCATTTAAAGCCAAATGGTATTATTTATGCATAAATGTACATGAAAAGATCACTTACTGTGCTGCACTAGTGTACCCTGCAGATTCTCTTCACTCCTGTTGGTTCTTTTCATGAGACAGAAATAATTGCAGAAAACCAATCATTGTGACCTGGGCAAAAAGATTCTGAGGAAGTAGTCACTAAAATGAATACAAGTCATGAAAGTTATAGAAAAGACGAATGCTACTTT
>NW_026656775.1:0-5484 GCF_009828535.3 Hylobates moloch | reverse complement strand
TAGAGTTTATAGACATTTTTGGCAAGACTATTTCATGGATACTTCTGTGCACCTCCTGTTGGATCCCATGAGGAGGAACACAAGGTCTGGTTTATCCTTCTCTTAATGATGCTAACGTTGATCAGCAGGCTCAAGCCAGCATTACTGCCTGAGCTCTGCCTCCTGTCAGATCAGTGGTGGAATTAGATTGCCTGCTGCTCACTCCCTGCTGTGTGGCCCGGGTCCCAACAGGCCACAGACCAGTATCGGTCTGCGGTTCAGGAGTTGGGGACCCCTGGTTTAAAGAACTAAATATAAATAAATACAAAGGGTATCCATACACTAATGGTGTAATGTAAATTGATCCAGCCACTTTGGAGGGAAATACGGCAATTAAATGCACATACCCCGTGACTCAACAATTGAACTTCTACATAGTTACTCTAGGGAAATATTGACACACATGTGCATACCGAGAATTGCCTAGGATGCTCACTGCAACATACTTTTTAAGAGTAAACAAATTGGAAACAACCTAAATATTCACAAGTATAGAAATGGTTAAATAAAACTTTCATATATCCATACAATGGAATACTATACTGCAGTTTAAATGCAACAGTTTGTTTCTCAAAAAATGAAAGAAGGGGTGGTTCCAAGATGGCCGAATAGGAACAGCTCCAGTCTACAGCACCCAGCGTGAGCAACGCAGAAGACGGGTGATTTCTACATTTCCAACAGAAGTACCAGGTTCATCTCACTGCAGCTTGTCAGACAGTGGTTGCAGGACAGTGGGTGCAGCGCACTGAGCGTGAGCTGAAGCAGGGTGAGGCATTGCCTCACCCGGGAAGCACAAGGGGTCAGGGAATTCCCTTTCATAGCCAAGCAAAGCTGTGACAGATGGCACCTGGAAAATCGGGTCACTCCCACCCTAATACTGTGCTTTTCCAATGGTCTTGCAAAAGGCACACCAGGAGATTATATCCTGTGCCTGGCTCGGAGGGTCCCATGCCCACGGAGCCTTGCTCATTGCTAGCACAGCAGTCTGAGATCAAACTGCAAGGTGGCAGTGAGGCTGGGGGAGGGGCGCCCGCCATTGCTGAGGCTTGAGTAGGTAAACAAAGCAGCCGGGAAGTTCGAACTGGGTAGAGCCTACCCCAGCTCAAGGAGGCATGCCTGCCTCTGTAGACTCCACCACTGGGGGCAGGGCATAGCTGAACAAAAGGCAGCAGAAACCTCTGCAGACCTAAGTGTCCCTGGCTGACAGCTTTGAAGGGAGTAGTGGTTCTCCCAGCACACAGCTGGAGGTCTGAGAATGGACAGACTGCCTCCTCAAGTGGGTCCCTGACCCCCGAGTAGCCTATCTGGGAGGCACCCCCCAGTAGGGGCAGACTGACACCTCACATGGCTGGGTACCCCTCTAAGATGAAACCTCCAGAGGAACGATCAGGCAGCAACATTTGCTGTTCAGCAATATTCACTATTCTGCAGCCTCTGCTACTGATACTCAGGCAAACGGGGTCTACAGTGGACCTCCAGCAAACTCCAACAGACCTGCAGCTGAGGGTCCTGACTGATAAAAGGAAAACTAACAAACAGAAAGGACATCCACACCAAAACCCCATCTGTACGTCACCATCATCAAAGATCAAAGGTAGATAAAACCACAAAGATGGGGAGAAAACAGAGCAGAAAAGCTGAAAATTCTAAAAATCCGAGTGCCTCTCCCCCTCCAAAGTAATGCAGCTCCTCACCAGCAACACAACAAAGCTGGATGGAGAATGACTTTGATGAGTTGAGAGAAGAAGGCTTCAGATGACCAAACTTCTCCGAGCTAAAGGAGGAACTTCGAACCCATCACAAAGAAGTTAAAAACCTTGAAAAAAGATTAGATGAATGGCTAACTAGAATAATCAATGCAGAGAAGTCCTTAAAGGACCTGATGGAACTGAAAACCATGGCACGAGAACTACGTGGCAAATGCAGAAGCTTCAGTAGCCGATTTGATCAACTGGAAGAAAGGGTATCGGTGATTGAAGATCAAATGAATGAAATGAAGTAAGAAGAGAAGTTTAGAGAAAAAAGAGTAAAAAGAAACAAACAAAGCCTCCAAGAAATATGGGACTATGTGAAAAGACCAAATCTACGTCTGATTGGTGTACCTGAAAGTGACGGGGAGAATGGAACCAAGTTGGAAAACACTCTGCAGGATATTATCCAGGAGAACTTCCCCAGTCTAGCAAGGCAGGCCAACATTCAAATTCAGGAAATACAGAGAATGCCACAAAGATACTCATCAAGAAGAGTAACTCCAAGACACATAATTGTCAGATTCACCAAAGTTGAAATGAAGGAAAAAATGCTAAGGGCGGCCAGAGAGAAAGGTCGGGTTACCCACAAAGGGAAGCCCATCAGACTAACAGCTGATCTCTCGGCAGAAACTCTACAAGCCAGAAGAGAGTGGGGGCCAATATTCAACATTCTTAAAGAAAAGAATGTCCAAACCAGAATTTCATATCCAGCCAAACTAAGCTTCATATGTGAAGGAGAAATAAAATCCTTTACAGACAAGTAAATGCTGAGAGATTTTGTCAACACTAAGCCTGCCCTAAAAGAGCTCCTGAAGGAAGCACTAAACATGGAAAGGAACAACCGGTACCAGCCACTGCAAAAACATGCCAAATTGTAAAGACCATCGATGCTAGGAAGAAACTGCATCAACTGACAAGCAAAATAACCAGCTAACATCATAATGACAGGATCAAAATCCCACATAACAATATTAACCTTAAATGTAAATGGGCTGAATGCTCCAATTAAAAGACACAGACTGGCAAATTGGATAGAGTCAAGAACCATCAGTGTGCTGTATTCAGGAAACCCATCTCACGTGCAGAGACACACATAGGCTCAAAATAAAGGGATGGAGGAAGATCTACCAAGCAAATGGAAAACAAAAAAAAAGGCAGGGGTTGCAATCCTAGTCTCTGATAAAACAGACTTTAAACCAACAAATATCAAAAGACACAAAGAAGGCCATTACATAATGGTAAAGAGATCAATTCAACAAGAAGAGCTAACTCTCCTAAATATATATGCACCCAATACAGGAGCACCCAGATTCATAAGGCAAGTCCTTAGAGACCCACAAAGAGACTTAGACTCCCACACAATAATAATGGGAGACTTTAACACCCCACTGTCAACATTAGACAGATCAACGAGACAGAAAGTTAACAAGGATATCCAGGAATTGAATTCAGCTCTGCACCAAGCAGACCTAATAGACATCTACAGAACTCTCCACCCCAAATCAACAGAATATACATTCTTCTCAGCACCGCACTGCACCTATTCCAAAATTGACCACATAGTTGGAAGTAAAGCAGTCCTCAGCAAATGTAAAAGAACAGAAATTATAACAAACTGTCTCTCAGACCACAGTGCAATCAAACTAGAACTCAGGATTAAGAAACTCACTCAAAACCGCTCAACTACATGGAAACTGAACAACCTGCTCCTGAATGACTACTGGGTACATAACGAAATGAAGGCAGAAATAAAGATCTTCTTTGAAACCAATGAGAACAAAGACACAACATACCAGAATCTCTGGGACACATTTAAAGCAGTGTGTAGAGGGAAATTTATAGCACTGAATGCCCACAAGAGAAAGCAGGAAAGATCTAAAATTGACACCCTAACATCACACTTAAAAGAACTAGAGAAGCAAGAGCAAACACATTCAAAAGCTAGCAGAAGGCAAGAAATAACTAAGATCAGAGCATAACTGAAGGAGATAGAGACACAAAAAACCCTTCAAAAAAATCAATGAATCCAGGAGCTGGCTTTTTGAAAAGATCAACAAAATTGATAAACTGCTAGCAAGACTAATAAAGAAAAAAAGAGAGAAGAATCAAACAGATGCAATAAAAAATGATAAAGGGGATACCACAACCGATCCCACAGAAATACAAACTACCATCAGAGAATACTATAAACAGCTCTATGCAAATAAACTAGAAAATCTAGAAGAAATGGATAAATTCCTCGACACATACACCCTCTCAAGATTGAACCAGGAAGAAGTTAAATCTCTTAATAGACCAATAACAGGCTCTGAAATTGAGGCAATAATTAATAGCTTACCAACCAAAAAAAGTTCAGGACCAGATGGAGTCACAGCCAAATTCTACCAGAGGTACAAGGAGGAGCTTGTACCATTCCTTCTGAAAATATTCCAATCAATAGAAAAAGAGGGACTCCTCCCTAATTCATTTTATGAGGCCAGCATCATCCTGATACCAAAGCCTGGCAGAGACACAACAAAAAAAGAGAATTTTAGACCAATATCCTTAATGAACATCGATGCAAAAATCCTCAATAAAATACTGGCAAACCAAATCCAGCAGCACATCAGAAAGCTTATCGACCATGATCAAGTGGGCTTCATCCCTGGGATGCAAGGCTGGTTTAACATATGCAAAAATCAGTAAACCATATGATTTTCTCAACAGATGCAGAAAAGGCCTTTGACAAAATTCAACAGCCCTTCATGCTAAAAACTCTCAATAAATTAGGTATTGATGGGATGTATCTCAAAATAATAAGAGCTATTTATGACAAACCTATAGCCAATATCATATTGAATGGGCAAAAACTGAAAGCATTCCCTTTGAAAACTGGCACAAGACAGGGATGCCCTCTCTCACCACTCCTATTCAACATAGTGTTGGAAGTTCTGGCCAGGGCAATCAGGCAGGAGAAAGAAATAAAGGGTATTCAATTAGGAAAAGAGGAAGTCAGATTGTCTCTGTTTGTAGATGACATGATTGTATATTTAGAATACCCCATCATCTCAGCCCAAAATCTCCTTAAGCTGATAGGCAATTTCAGCAACGTCTCAGGATATATAATCAATGTGCAAAAATCACAAGTATTCTTATACACCAATAACAGACAAACAGAGAGCCAAATCAGCAGTGAACTCCCATTCACAATTGCTTCAAAGAGAATAAAATACCTAGGAATCCAATTTACAAGGGATGTGAAGGACCTCTTCAAGGAGAACTACAAACCACTGCTCAACAAAATAAAAGAGGACACAAACAACTGGAAAAACATTCCATGCTCATGGATAGGAAGAATCAATACCGTGAAAATGGCCATACTACCCAAGGTAATTTATAGATTCAATGTCATCCCCAACAAGCTACCAATGACTTTCTTCACAGAATTAGAAAAAACTACTTTAAAGTTCATATGGAACCAAAAAACAGGCCACATCGCCAAGTCAACCCTAAGCCAAAAGAACCAAGCTGGAGGCATCACGCTACCTGACTTCAAACTATACTACAAGGCTACAGTAACCAAAACAGCATGGCACTGGTACCAAAACAGAGATATAGACCAATGGAACAGAACAGAGCCCTCAGAAATAATACCACACATCTACAATTATCTGATCTTTGACAAACCAGACAAAAACAAGAAATGGGGAAAGGA
>NW_026656774.1:0-5486 GCF_009828535.3 Hylobates moloch | reverse complement strand
ACTATCTTAAAATAAAAACTACACAGAAGCATTCTGTGAAACTTCTTTCTGTTCTGTGCATTCAACTAACAGAGTTGAACTTCACTTTTGATGGAAAAGTTCTGAAACACTCTTTCTGTGGAAACTGCAAGTGGACATTCGGAGGGCTAAGAGGCCTATAGTGGAAAAAGGAATGTCTTCAACTAAAAACTACACAGAAGCATTCTGTGAAACTTCTTTCTCTTCTGTGTATTCTACTAACAGAGTTGAACATTACTTTTGATTGAGCAGTTCTGAAACACTCTTTCTACAGAAACTGCATGTGGAAATTCGAAAGGCTATGGGGCCTATAGAGGAAAAAGGAATATGTTCGAATAAAAGCTACACAGAAGCATTCTGTGAAACTTCTTTTGGTTCTGTTCATTCAACTAACAGAGTTGAAACTTAATTTTGATTGAGCAGTTCTGAAACACTCTTTCTGTAGAAATTGCAAGTGGACATACGGAGTGCTAAGGGACTTATAGTGGAAAAAGTAATATCTTCAAATAAAAACTACACAGAAGTGTTCTGTGAAACTACTTCCTGTTCTATGCATTCAACTAACAGAGTTGAACCATACTTTTGATTCAGGAGTTCTGAAACACTCTTTCTGTAGAAATTGCAATTGGACATACGGAGTGCTAAGGGACTTATAGTGGAAAAAGGAATATCTTCAAATAAAAACTACACAGAAGCATTCTGTGAAACTCCTTTCTGTTCTGTGAATACAACTAACAGAGTTGAACATTACTTATGATTGAGCAGTTCTGAAACACTCTTTCTGTGGAAATTGCAAGTGGACATACAGAGTGCTAAGGGACCTATAGTGGAAAAAGGAATATCTTAAAATACAAACTACACAGAAGCAGTCTGTGAAACTTCTTTCTGTTCTGTGCTTTAAACTAACAGAGTTTAACTTCACTTTTGATTTAGAAGTTCTGAAACACTCTTTCTGTGGAAACTGCAAGTGGACATTCGGAGTGCTAAGGGGCCTATAGTGGAAAAAGGAATATCTTCAAATAAGAACTACACAGAAGCATTCTGTGAAACTTCTTTCTGTTCTGTGAATTCATCTAACAGAATTGAACATTGCTTTTGATTGAGCAGTTCTCAAACACTCTTTCTGTAGAAAATGCAAGTGCCCATTCTGAGCGCTAAGGGGCCTATATTGGAAAAAGGAATATCTTCAAATAAAAATTACTCAGAAGCATTCTGTGAAACCACGTACTGTTATGTGCATTCAACTAACAGAGTTGAAACTTTCTTTGATTTAGCAGTTCCGAAACACTCTTTCTGCAGAAACTGCATGTGGAAATTCGGAATGTTATGAGGCCTATAGAGGAAAAAGTAATAACTTCAAATAAAAACTACACAGAAGAATTCTGTGAAACTTCTTTCTGTTCTATGCATTCAACTAACGGAGTTGACACTTACTTTTGATTGAGCAGTTCTTAAACACTCTTTCTGTTGAAACTGCAATTGGACATTGGGAGCGTTAAGGGGCCTTGAGTGGAAAAATGGTTATCTTCCAATAAAAACTACACAGAAGCATTCTGTGAAACTTCTTTCTGTTCTATGGATTCAACTAATAGAGTTGAAACTTACTTTTCATTGAGCAGTTCTGAAACACTGCTTCTGTAAAAACTGCAAGTGGACGTACAGAGTGCTAAGGGTCCTATAGTGGAAAAAGGAATATCTTCAAATAAAAACTACACAGAAGCATTCTGTGAAACTTCTTTCTGTTCCGTGCATTCAAATAACAGAGTTGAACATCACTTTGGATTGAGAAACACTGAAACACTCTTTCTGTGGAAACTGCAAGGGGAGATTCTGGGGCTAAGGGGCCTCTAGTGGAAAAAGGAATGTCTTCAAATAAAAACTACACAGAAGGATTCTGTGAAACTTCTTTCTGTTCTCTGCATTCAACTAACAGAGTTGAACATTACTTTTGATTGAGATGTTCTGAAACACTCTTTCTGTAGAAACTGCAAGTGGACATTCGGAGAGCTAAGGGGCATAAAGTGGTAAAAGAAATATCTTCAAATAAAAACTACACAGAAGCATTCTGTGAAACATCTTTTTGTTTTGTGCATTCAACTAACAGAGTTGAACCTAACTTTTGATTTAGCAGTTCTGAAACACTCTTTCTGTAGAAACAGCAAGTGGACATTCGGAGAGCTAAGGGGCCTATAGTGGAAAAAGGGATATGTTCAAATAACAACTACGCAGAAACATTCTTTGAAACTCCTTTCTGTTCTGTTAATTCAACTTACAGGGTTGAACATTACTTTTGATTGAGCAATTCTGAAACACTCTGGATGTAGAAATTGAAAGTGGATATTCCAGCGCTAAGGGGCCTATCGTGGAAAAGGAATATCTTCAAAGAAAAACTACACAGAAGCATTCTGTGAGACTTCTTTCTGTTCTGTGCATTCAACTAACAGAGTTGAACCTTACTTTTGATCGAGCAGTTCTGAAACACTCTTTCTGTAGAAACTGGAATTGGACATTTGGAGCGCTAAGGGGCCTATAGTGGTAAAAGGAATATGTTCAAATAAAAACTACACAGAAGCATTCTCTGAAACTCCTTAGTGTTCTGTGCATTCAACTAACAGAGTTGAAATTTCCTTTTCATTTAGCAGTTCTGAAAGACTCTTTCTGTAGCAACTGCAAGTGGAGATTCGGTCCGCTAAGGGTCCTATAGTGGAAAAAGGAATATCTTCAAATAAAAACTACGAAGAAGCATTCTGTGAAACTGCTTTCTATTCTATGCATTCAACTAACAGAGTTGAACCTTACTTTTTATTGAGCAGTAGTGAAACATTGTTTTGAGTAGAAACTGCAAATGGACATAAGGAGTGCTAAAGGGACCTATAGTGGTAAAAGGAATATTTCAAATAAAAACTACACAGAAGGATTCTGTGAAACTTCTTTCCGTTCTGTGCAATCAACTAACAGAGTTGAACCTTACTTTTGATTGAGCAGTTCTGAAACACTCTTTCTGTGGAAATTGCAAGTGGACATACGGAGTGCTAAGGGACCTATAGTGGAAAAAGGAATATATTCAAATAAAAACTACACACAAACATTGCGTGAAACTGCGTACTGTTATGTGCATTCAACAAACAGAGTTTAACCTTACTTTTGATTGAGCAGTTCTGAAAGTCTCTTCCTGTATAAACTGCAAGAGGACTTTCAGAGCGCTAAAAAGCCTATTTTGGAAAAAGGAATATCTTCAAATACAAACTACACAGAAGCATTCTGTGAAACTTCTTCCGGTTCTATGCATTCAACTAACGGAGTTGAACCATACTTTTGATTCAGGAGTTCTGAAACTCTTTCTGTAGAAATTGCAATTGGACATACGGAGTGCTAAGGGACTTATAGTGTAAAAAGGAATATCTTCAAATAAAAACTACACAGAAGCATTCTGTGAAACTCCTTTCTGTTCTGTGAATACAACTAACAGAGTTGAACATTACTTGTGATTGAGCACTTCTGAAACACTCTTTCTGTAGAAATTGCAAGTGGACATACAGAGTGCTAAGGGACCTATATTGGAAAAAGGAATATCTTAAAATACAAACTACACAGAAGCAATCTGTGAAACTTATTTCTGTTCTGTGCTTTCAACTAACAGAGTTTAACTTCACTTTTGATTTAGAAGATCTGAAACACTCTTTCTGTGGAAACTGCAAGTGGACATTCGGAGCGCTAAGGGGCCTATAGTGGAAAAAGGAATATCTTCAAATAAGAACTACACAGAAGCATTCTCTGAAACTTCTTTCTGTTCTGTGAATTCATCTAACAGAATTGAACATTACTTTTGATTGAGCAGTTCTGAAACACTCTTTCTGTAGAAAATGCAAGTGTCCATTCTGAGTGTTAAGGGGCCTATATTGGAAAAAGGAATATCTTCAAATAAAAACTACTCAGAAGCATTCTGTGAAACCACGTACTGTTATCTGCATTCAACTAACAGAGTTGAAACTTACTTTTGATTTAGGAGTTCCGAAACACTCTTTCTGCAGAAACTGCATGTGGAAATTCGGAATGTTATGAGGCCTATAGAGGAAAATGTAATATCTTCAAATAAAAACTACACAGAAGAATTCTGTGAAACTTCTTTCTGTTCTATGCATTCAACTAACGGAGTTGAAACTTACTTTTGATTGAGCAGTTCTGAAACACTCTTTCTGTTGAAACTGCAATTGGTTATTGGGAGCGCTAAGGGGCCTAGAGTGGAAAAAGGGTTATTTTGCAATAAAAACTACACAGAAGCATTCTGTGAAACTTCTTTCTGTTCTATGCATTCAACTAATAGAGTTGAAACTTACTTTTGATTGAGCAGTTCTGAAACACTCTTTCTGTAGAAACTGCAAGTGGACATTCGGAGCGCTAAGGGGCCTATAGTGGAAAAAGGAATATCTTCAAAGAAAAACCACACAGAAGCATTCTGTGAGATTACTTTCTGTTCTGTGCATTCAACTAACACAGTTGAACTTTACTTTTCGTAGAGCAGTTCTGAAACTATCTTTCTGTAGAAACTGCAAGCGGACAGGCGGAGCGCAAAGGGGCATATAGTGGAAAAAGGAATATATTCAAATAAAAACTACACAGAAGAATCCTGTGAAATTTCTTTGTTTTCTATGCATTCAACTAACAGAGTTGAACCTTACTTGTGATTGAGCAGTTCTGAAGCACTCTTTCTGTAGAAATTGCAAGTGGAAATACGGAGTGCTAAGGGACCTATGGTGGAAAAAGGTATATCTTCAAATAAAAACTACACAGAAGCATTCTGTGAAACTCCATTCTGTTCTGTGAATTCAACTAACAGAGTTGAACTTCCCTTTTGATGGAAAAGTTCTGAAACACTCTTTCTGTGGAAAATGCAATTGGACATTCAGAGGGCTAAGGGCCTATAGTGGAAAAAGGAATGTCTTCAAATAAACACTACACAGAAGAATTCTGTGAAACTTCTTTCTCTTCTGTGCATTTTACTAACAGAGTTGAACCTTACTTTTGATTGAGCAGTTCTGAAACACTCTTTTTGTAGAAACTGCAAGTGGACATTCGGAGCGCTAAGGGGCCTTGAGTGGAAAAAGGGTTATCTTCCAATAAAAACTACACAGAACCATTCTGTGAAACTTCTTTCTGTTCTATGCATTCAACTAATAGAGTTGAAACTTACTTTTGATTGAGCAGTTCTGAAACACTGCTTCTGTAAATACTGCATGTGGACGTACAGAGTGCTAAGGGCCCTATAGTGGAAAAAGGAATATCTTCAAATAAAAACTACACAGAAGCATTCTGTGAAACTTCTTTCTGTTCCGTGCATTCAAATAACAGAGTTGAACTTCACTTTTGATTGAGAAACACTGAAACACTCTTTCTGTGGAAACTGCAAGTGGAGATTCTGGGGCTAAGGGGCCTATAGTGGAAAAAGGAATGTCTTCAAATAAAAACTA
>NW_026656773.1:0-5486 GCF_009828535.3 Hylobates moloch | reverse complement strand
AGCTAATTTTTTGTATTTTTAGTAGAGACGGGGTTTCACCATGTTGGCCAGGCTGGTCTTGAACTCCTGACCTCAGGTGATCCACCCACCTCGGCCTCCTAAAGTGCTGGGATTACAGGCGTGAGTCACTGCACCCAGCCTTAAACTTCTTTTCGAAAGCTTTCTCTTTTATACGTATTGAGTTAATTCCTGTTTGTGCTGTGACATCTACCTGACTACTACAAAACCTTACAGCCACTTGCTTCTGTGAGTGGAACACTGCCCTAGCATGACAGGATGCGGGCTGAAGACATAACCATACCGGAAACAGCAAGCTTTTTGGAAATCTGTGTTTGGCCCTCGATTTCATGGCCTCAAGTAACATGATAATTTTATATTTCTAATGCCTGTCAGCCACAGCAGGATCTTATAACCAACTAAAATCTCTGTTGGAAGTGAATAGGGGAAAATAGGTGAAATCACACTTGATGTCGTAAGGGAAGCTTATTGAAGACAGTGGATGTGTTCAAAACATTATGAGGCAAATAATGAGGAATAAAAAATATGAAGAAATAGATCACAAGGAACTCCTGTGAATGTTTATGTTTTGGCTTTACATGATTACTAGTAATTAAATTAGTGAAAAATATTTTATGGAATATTCAATATGCCCTTACTATACAATTTGCTGAGCAATAAGAATATAAGACTACAAACTTCCTCTTATTGGAATATACATTTTATTTTTTACTTTGTTGTACTTCAATAGCTTTAGGGTTTCAAGTGGTTTTTGCCTACGTGTATGAATTGTATAATGGTGAAGTCTGGGATTTTATTGAGCCGTCACCCGAGTAGTGTACATTGTACCCAATATGTAGTTTTTTAATCCCTCATTCCCACCCCCTCCACTTCTGAGTCTCTGAAGTCCCTTATATCACTCTGTATGCCTTTGTGTACTCATAAATTAGTTCCCATTATAAATGAGAACACACAGTATTTGATTTTCCATTTCTGAGTTACTTCACTTAGAATAATAACCTCCAGTTCCATCCAAGTTGCTGCAGAAGACGTTATTTCATTGTTTACATGACTGAGTAGTATTCTATGGTGTGTGTGTGTGTGTGTGTGTGTGTGTGTATCTCACATTTTCTTTATCCACTCTAAGGTGGATTCTTTATCTTTGCGATTGTGAATTGTGCTGCAATAAACATATGTATGCAGGTGCCTTTTTCATACAGTGACTTATTTTCATTTTGGTAGATATGCAGTATTAGGATTCGTGGATTGAATGGTAGACCTACTTCTAGTTCTTTGAGAAATCTCCATACTGTTTTCCAGAGAGGTATTAATTTACATTTCCACCAGCAGTATATAAGTGTTCTCTTTCTATCATGTCCATGCCAACATTTATTGTTTTTGACTTTTTAATAATGGCCATTCTGGCTAAGATAAGGAAGTATCTCATTGTGGTTTTAATTTGCATTTCCCTGATGCAAATTAAGTGATGTTGAGTATTTTTTCATGTGTTTGTTGATCATTTGTATATCTTCTTTTGAGAAATGTATATTCTTGTCATTTGCCAACTTTTTAAAGAGTTTGTTTGTTTTCTTCTTGCTGATTTGCTTGAGTTCCTTGTAGGTTCTAGATATTGGTCAGTTGTCAGATGCAGTTTGCAAATATTTTTTCCCATTCTGTCGGTTTTCTGTTTACTTTGATGGTTATTTCTTTTGCTGTGCAGAAGCTTTTTAGTTTAATTAGATCCCATTTGTTTATTTTTATTTTTGTTGCATTTGCTTTTGAGGTCTTGATCATAAATTCTTTACCTAGGCCAATGTCCAGAAGAGGTTTTCCTAGGTTTTCTTTGAGGAGTTTTATGGTTTCAGGTCTTAGACTTAAGTCTTTAATCCTCCTTGAGCTAATTTTTGTATATGGTAGGAGACAGGGATCCAGATTCATTCTTCTACATGTGGTTGTCCCATTTTCCCAGCACCATTTACTGAATAGGCTGTCCTTTGCCCAGTTTATGTTTTTGTATGCTTTGTTGAAGATAAGTTGGTTTTAAGTATTTGGCTTCACTTCTGGCTTCTCTATTCTATTCCAATGGTCTGTGTAGGAACAGACATTTAAAAATGTTGCAATTGGAACTATGGATAAACCTTTAAGATGATAATTTTTAGCCACCGTTCATTTTAACTGGGGGAGAACGGGAAAAAAGTTTAATCACTTTAACTACATCAGTTACTTTGTTTACATATATTTAGCTCTGATAATTACAAGGAGATTCACTTTTGAGTTTGAAAAGTAGATTCTAATGCCTAACGAGAGTTTTCACATTGTCTTCGAGAATAAACACTGTTTTAGGTTATTACTGATTATTTCAGTTTGTGAACTAATAATTCAGTTTGTGAATTTTACCCAATTTTATAAATTCACTTTTCTTACTAGGGCCTCTGTGTTTGAATTAAGAATGGTTAAATGTTTCTACATGATAGTTTCTCTATTCAAAAGAAACATACTACATTATTATTTTAAAATGTTATTAACATATTTTTCTGTGCTAAAAAAATTTTAAAAAACAAACACTTATTTAAGTGGGCTAACTCATTTAGAATTTGTAAAATATGACAAAACTCTAGGAGAAAGTTTATCTGTGAAAGGAGTCTGTTATGTAAATCAATAGTGTAATTATGATTCAATAAATTATATAAATTTCTAATGAGCACTATCAGTTTTTCTTTTGCTAAAAACTATTGATATTCTACTTTTAAATTACTCTCACTTTTTTTGTTCCCCTGAGGACTTATCAGTTTGGAACACTTAAAGTTGAATTCTCGTTCTGTTCTTAGGAAAAATATATTTAAAGAAATAATGATTTATTATGCTAGATTTATCATTATTTTTATCTGGGATAGCTTTTAATGTGCATGCGTTACAAAGACAACCGTGAGATCCCATTTTCTATAATTTTTTAGTGATTCCATACATTTCTGAGTTCACATTTTTTAAAAATTATGGCTCAAAAAACCTAAGTTCTAGAACTATTCTAGAGATATGTTTCTAGATAGATATGGAGCAACCACAAGTTCATACAAAATTTGTCAATTTTAAGTCATATTTTAGACTTTTATTAACACTCTGGCGTGACAAACAAATCCTTAATTAATAGCAGACATATCATCATCTCTGTTTGGATGCTTATCTATCAGGGATCAGCAAGAAAAGAAACACACGGCATGCTGAAATGGGCAAATTATGAGAGGTAATAAGAAGCAGTATTCAAAGTTGTGAGTAGGGTTAAGGGAAACTAACGAATACCATGATGCAGATGGCTCCTGGCTCTGGGGACAATAGAAAGACATAACCCACCACTAGGCCTAAAAAAGGTAAAATGTGAGGGAGCAATTACTAGATCCTGGAAACGGAGCAGCTGAGGAGAGGCCACCCAACAAGAGCTGTGACCTTTGAAAAAGAAATACAGCCACTTATAACCTGAGCTCTTGCGGGGATAAAAAGTAAAGTAGAGGTTTCTCTTCAAAGAAACTTTCCTACCCATCTAATTGGGAATAAATAGTAATTTCTCCTAGAAGCAAAATTTATTAAACCATCTGTGCTAACATTCTTAAATATCTACTAGCTGTAATAAAGAAATCAATGTACTTTATGTTCTTAGCTCCCATAATTTAGCCTAAATATTTGCCCTGGCATGCTTATACCGGTCCAAGCACGCATTAGGTCATAGCCTGTTCCTCTTCCTTATTTGAAGGTGTTTTTACCTTTCTCAGCATTCCACAAGTTACTTCCTCCTTCCTTTGTTCTCCTCTGCCTTTGTCTCTTTTGAAAAGTTCTAAGTTGCTAGCCAATCGGGACAAATACAGAATGTGTGGTCCTGTTCCAGCCAGTGGAACCGGACACAGCAGTAGAGTAAACGTGTCAGGTTATAAATGACCCTGTCTCTTTTGTTCGGTGTACTCATGTGGCAAAACTGTTGGCGAGTGTACCCTTTCTGCAAAAAGTAAAAATGACCTTGCTGAGAGAATTAAATTTATGTTCGGGTGCTATTTCTTTGCAGCACCAGGGAGCAAGCATTCTGTTTCTAAATAAACATTGTTTACATATAACACAGGGAAGGAGCAGTAAAGAGGATACAGCCTCCACACACCTTTGAAAAGCACTCAAGTTCTAAGTGTATAGTGCCATGCTACTTAAGAGAAGGGCTTGGGTTTGCCCTAGGTTATGGTTATGCTAAGCTCCTCACAATTTTTATACCACGTCCAATGACAGCAGACCCGTTCAAGCAGAATTGGTTTGCACCAGGAGAAACTATAATTCAAAGAAAGTTAGCAACTTGCTCCTAGGTATACCACCAGTAGATACTGTACACTAAGATTCAAATAGAGTTATATCTGATTCCAAATCCCATATTAACCAATATTATTCGGCATATTTATATACAATGCAAAGAACAACAATTTTAATGGCATTGTCAGTATTCTTTGATAGATAAGCACCAGTCTTGTGATATTTACAAAGTTATTATAGGTGTTGAGACTTAGTTTTCTCTTGCCCTAAACTGGGATGAATCTTTTTGAACAGAATAAATACATATATTCCGTCCTATCTGAGAAAGATTCAATTATGTGTTGCAGTCCAAATATGCTGTATTATATTACAGGTAAAATCATACTAGCAGACCAGATTAAATAACTAGGTAAGTTCCTCTTAGTGACAATAAAAAGTTATATTGCTCAGATAGTGCTGTCTACTAGAACTTTCTGCAATAGAAATGTTCTGAATCTATCATGACCAATATAGTAGCCAATAGCCATATGTGACTATTGAGCCCTTAAAATGTTACTAGTGGGGCCGGGCATGGTGGCTCACGCCTGTAATCCCAGCACTTTGGGAGGCTGAGTGGATGAATCACCTGAGGTCAGGAGTTTGAGACCAGCCTGGCCAACATGATGAAACCCCGTCTCTACTAAAAATACAAAAATTAGCCGGGTATGGTGGCCAGTGCCTGTAATCTCAGCTGCTTGGGAGGCTGAGGCAGGAGAATTGCTTGAGCCTGGGAGGCAGAGGTTGCAGTGAGCCCAGATCACACCACTGCCCTCCAGCCTGGGCCACAGAGTGAGACTCTGTCTCAAAAAAAAAAAAAAAAAATTTTTCGTGTATAAATACTGTTTTGGACACACATCGTTAGAAGACAGTAAAGGTGACACTGTAAAAATTTTAAATCATGAATAACTAATTACCACCCCAATGTAAATTTCACTGATCACTGTCAGTAGTAATTCTACAGTAACATCTGTATCAACAAATTTCCATATCCCGGCCGGGCGCGGTGGCTCACGCTTGTAATCCCAGCACTTTGGGAGGCCGAGGCGGGCGGATCACGAGGTCAGGAGATCAAGACCACGGTGAAACCCCGTCTCTACTAAAAATACAAAAAATTAGCCGGGCGTGGTGGCGGGCGCCTGTAGTCCCAGCTACTCGGAGAGGCTGAGGCA
>NW_026656772.1:0-5486 GCF_009828535.3 Hylobates moloch | reverse complement strand
CCCTATACCTTCATCATTGGGGTGGTGATTCCCAGAAGCTTCATCATCGGGGTGGTGACTCCCAGAAGTTTCATCACCATGGTGGTGAATCCCAGAAGCTTCGTCATTGGGGTGGTGATTCTCAGAAGCCTCATCATGATGGGGGTGGTGACTTCCTGAAGCTTCATTATCAGGGTGGTGATTTCCCGAAGCTTCATCATCGTTCCGGTGATTCCCAGAAACTTCCTCATTGGGTTGGTGACTCCCAGAAGCTGCATCTTCGGAGTGTTGACTCCCAGAAGCTTAATCATCGGGTTGGTGATTCCCAGAAAATTCATCCTCGGGGTGCGGACTCCCAGAATCTTCGTCATCCTCGGGATGGTGACTCCCAGAATCTTCATCATCATCAGTGTGGTGACTCCAAGAAGCTTCATCTTCATCACCGTATGACTCCCAGAAGCTTCATCATCATCGGGGTGGTGACTCCCAAAGGATTCATCATCATCATAGTGGTGATTCGCAGAAGCTTCGTCATCAGGGTGGTGAATCCCAGAGGCTTCATCATCAGGATATTGACTCCCAGAAGCTTCATCATCGGGGTGGTGTCTCCCAGAAGCTTCATTATTGGGGCGGCGACTCTCTGAGGCTTCATCATTGGGGTGGTGACTCCCAGAAGCTTCATCATCATCGTGGTGGTGACTGCCAGAAGTTTCATCATCATCAGAGAGGTGACTCCCAGAAGCTTCATCATTATAGGGGTGGTGATTCCCAGAAGATTCGTAATCATCGGAGTGGTGACTCCCAGAAGCCTCATGATCATGGTGGTGCTTCGCAAAATATTCATCATTGGGGTGGCAACTCCCAGAAGTTCATCATCGGGGTGGTGAATCCCAGAATCTTCATGATTGGGGAGGTGATTCCCAGAAGCTTCATCATTGGTGTGGGGACTCCCAGAAGCCTTATCATCGGGGTGGTGACTCCCAGAAGCTTCGTCATCATCATGGTGGTGACTGCCAGAAGTTTCATCATCATCGTGGAGGTCAATCCCAGATGCTTCATCATCATAGGGGTGGTGATTCCCAGAAGATTCATAATCATCGGGGTGGTGACTCCCAGAAGCATCATGATCATGGTGGTGCTTCACAAAATATTCATTATCGGGGTTGCAACTCCCAGAAGTTTCATCATCGGGGTGGTTATTCCCAGAAGATTCATCATCGGGTAGGTGTCTCCCAGAAGCTTCATCATCGGGGTTGTGACTGCCAGCAGCTTCATCATAGGGATGGTGAATCCCAGAATCTTCATCATCGGGGAGGTGATTCCTAGAAGCTTCATCATCCATGTGGGGACTCCCAGAAGCCTCATCATCAGGGTGGTGACTCCCAGAAGCTTCCCCATCATCGAGTTGGTGACTCCCAGAAGCTTCGTCATCTGGGTGGTGATTCACAGAACATTGATCATTGGGGTGGTGTCTCCTAGAAGCTTCATCATCATCGTGGGGTGACTCCTAAAAGCTTCATCATTATCAGTGTGATGACTCCCAGAAGCTTCATCATCAGTGTAGTGACTCCCAGAGTCTTCATCATAATCGCACTGGTGACTCCCAGAAGCATCATGAGCAGGGTGGTGCTTCCCAAAATCTTCATCATTGGGGTGGTGACTTCCAGAAATTTCATCCTCGTGGTGGTGATTCCCAGAAGCTTCGTAATCGGGTTGGTGACTCCCAGAAGCTTCATCATCATTGTGGTGACTCCCAGAATCTTTGTCATCGAGATGTTGACTCACAGAATCGTCGTCATTGGGGTGGTGTCTCCCAGAAGCTTCATCATCATCGTGGGGTGACTCCTATAAGCTTCATCATCATTGGGGTTGTGACTCTGAGAAGCTTCGTCATCATCGCATAGGTGACTCCCAGTTTATTCATCATCGAGGTGGTGTTTCCTAGACATTTCTTCAGGGGGGTGATGAATCCCAGAAGCTTCATCATTGGGTTGTTGACTCCCAGAAGCTTCATTATCTGGGTGGTGAATCCCAGATGCTCCGTCATCGTGGTGGTGATCCCCAGAAGCTTCATCATTGGGGTGATGATTCCCAAAATCTTCATCATCGGGGTGGTGACTCCCAGAAGCTTCGTCATTGGGGTGGTGAATCCCAGAAGCTTCATCGTCGGTGTGGTGAATCCCAGAGGCTACATCGTCGGTGTGGTGACTCCCAGAGGCTACATCATCAGGGTGGTGATTCACAGAAGCTTCATCATCTGGATGGTGACTCCCAGGAGCTTCATTATTGGGGTGGTGACTCTCTGAAGCTTCGTCATTTGAGTGGTGACTCCCAGAAGCTTCATCATCATGGTGGTGACTGCCAGAAGTTTCATCATCGGGGTGGTGATTCCCAGAAGATTCATTATAATCGGGGTAGTGACCCTCAGAAGCATCATGATCATGGTGGTACTTCCCAAAATATTCATCATCGGGGTGGCAACTCCCAGAAGTTTCATCATCGGGGTGGTAATTCCCAGAAGATTCATCATCGGGTAGGTGTTTCACAGAAGCTTCATCATCAGGGTTTTGACTCCCAGCAGCTTCATCATCAGGGTTGTGAATGCCAGAATCTTCATAATCGGGAAGGTGATTCCCAGAAGCTTCATCATCGTTGTGGGGACTCCCAGAAGCCTCATCATTGGGGTGGTGACTCCCACAACATTTATCATCATCAGGGTGATGACTCCCAGTGGCTTCATCATCAGGGTGTTGACTCACAGAACCTTCATCATCTGGGTGGTGTCTCCCAGAAGCTTCATCATCATCGTGGGGTGAGTCCTAAAAGCTTCATCATCATCAGGGTGGTGACTCCCAGAAGCTTCATCATCATCAGTGTAGTGACTCCCAGAGTCTTCATCGTCATCACGGTGGTGACTCCCAGAATATTTGTCATCCCGGTGGTGAATCCTAGAAGCTTCATCATTGGGTTGGTGACTCCCAGAGCCTTCGTCATCGGGTTGCTGAATCCCAGAAGCTTCATCATCGGGGTGGTGACTCTCAGAAGCTTCAACATCATGGCGGTGGAGACTTCCAGAAGTTTCGTCATCGGGTGGTGATTCCCAGAAGCTTCATCATCGCAGTGGTGATTCCTATAATCTTCATCATAGGGATGATGATTCTGAGAAGTTTCATGATCAGGGTTTTGACTCCCAGAAGCTTCATCATCTTTGGGTTGGTGACTCCCAGAAGCTTCATCGTCATTGGCTTGGTGACTCCCAGAAGCTTCATATTCATCAGGGTGGTGACTCCCAGAAGTTTCATCATCGTCGGGGTAGTGACTCCCAGAAATTTCATCATCGGGGTGGTGATTCCCAGAAGCTTAATGATAGGGATGGTGACTTCCAGAAACTTCATCATCATTGTGGTGACTCCCAGAATCTTTGTCAGCGAGGTGGTGACTCACAGAATCATCATCATTGGGGTGGTGTCTCTCAGAAGCTTCATCGTCATCGGCGGGGTGACTCCTGAAAGCTTCATCATCATCGGGGTTGTGACTCCGAGAAGCTTCATCGTCATCACGTAGGTGACTCGCAGATTATTCGTCATCGGGATTGTGAATCCTAGATGTTTCATCAGCGGGGTGATGAATCCCAGAAGCTTCATCATCTGGTTGGTGACTCCCAGAAGCTTCCCAATCGGGGTGGTGACTCCCAGAAGCTTCATCATCACGGTGGTGACTCCCAGAAGCTTCATCTTCGGGGTGGTGGCTCCCAGAAACTTGATCATCAGGGTGGTGATTCCCAGAAACTTCATCTTCGGGGTGGTGACTGCCAGAAGCTTCATCATCATTGGGATAGGGACTCCGAAAAGCTTCATCATCGAGGTGGTGAATCCTAGAATCTTCATCATCTGGATGGTGAGCCCCAGGACCTTCATCTTCGGAGTGGTGACTCCCAGAAGCTTCATCATCAGGGTGGTGATTCCCAGAAACTTCATCATCGGGGAGGTAACTCCGAGAAGCTTCATCATTGGTGTTATGACTCCCAGAAGCTTCAATATCTTTGGGGTGGTGACTCCCAGAAGCTTCATCATCACGGTGGAGACTCCCAGAAGTTTCATCATCGGGGTGGTGATTCCAGAAACTTCATCATCATTGTGGTGACTCCCAGAACCCTCCTCATCAGTGTGACTCCCAAAAGCTTCATCATCGCGTTGGTGAATCCCAGAAACTTCAACATCCGGGTGGTAACACCAAGAAGCTTCATCATCATCGGGGCGGTGACTCCCAGAAGCTTTGTCATCATCGGGGTGGTGACTCCCAGAAGATTCATCATCATTGGGGTGGTGACTCCCAGGAGCATTATGATCAGGATGGTGCTTCCCAAAATCTTCATCATCAGAGTGTTTACTCCCAGAAGCTTCAACAATGGGGTGGTGATTCCCAGAAGCCTCATCATTGCGATGGTGACTCCCAGAATCTTCATCATCAGTGTGTTGACCACCAGAAGCTTCATCTTTGGGATGGTAAATCCCAGAATCTTCATCATCGGGGTGGTGACTCCCAGAAGCTTCATCATCGGAGTGGCGACTCCCAGAAGCCTCATCATCGGGGCCGTGACTCCCAGAAGGTTCATCCTCATTGGGTTGGTGACTCCCAGAAGCTTCGTCATCGGGGTGGTGACTCACTGAACATTCATCATTTGGGTGGTGTCTCCCAGAAGCTTCATCATCATTGGGGAGGTGACTCCTAGAAGCTTCATCATCATCACGGCATTGACTCCCAGAAACTACATCATCATCTGCATGGATGGTCCCAGAATCTTCATCATCATCGTGGTGGTGACTCCCACAATCTTCATCATGGGATTGGTGAATCCTAGAAGTTTCATCGTCGGGGTGAGGAATCCCAGAACTTCATCATCGGGTTGATAACTCCCAGAGGCTTCGTCATCGGGGTGGTGAATCCCAGAATCTTCATCATCGCAGTGGTGATTCCCAGAAACTTCATCATTGGGGTGATGATTCCGAGAAGTTTCATCATCGGGTTTGGACTCCCAGAAGCTTCTTCATCGTCGGGTTGCTGACTCCCAGAAGCTTCATCATCATCATGGTGGTTACTCCCAGAAGCTTCATCATCATCAGGGTGTTAAGTCCCAGAAGCTTCATCATCATCGTGTTGGTGACTCCCAGCATCTTCATCATCACTGGGATGGTGACCCCCAGAAGCTTCATCATCATCGGGGTTGCGACTCCCAGAAGCTTCCTCATCATCGGGGTGGTGACTCCCAGAAGCTTCATCATCATCGGGATGGTGACTCCCAGAAGCTTCATCATCATCGGGGTGGTGACTCCCAGTACATTCATTATCATCGAGGTGGTGACTCCCAGAAGTATAATAATCAGGGTGGTGCTTCCCTAAATCTTCATCATCGGGGTGGCGACTCTCAGAAATGTCATCATCAGGGTGATGATTCCCCAAAGCTTCATAATCGGGGTGGTGAAACCTAGAAGCTTCATCATCAGGGT
>NW_026656771.1:0-5487 GCF_009828535.3 Hylobates moloch | reverse complement strand
CTACTCAGAGTCCACTTTCCCTTCCCTCACATCAGCTTCATTGAGGCTGGTTTGAACCTAACGCAAAACATTCTCACTAACGACTGAATTCCCACCAAGATTTCCATATTATCACAGTATGCTTTTAATCTTCTAAGATATTAAATATTTGTTCTCACCATAGCTAAGATGCAATGCAAATCCCATCTCAGGTGTGGGTCAGATACCTATGAATCTCCTGAGGTAGTCATTGAAATAACTTTTTTTTTTTTTTTGAGACAGAGCATCACTCTCACCCATGCTGAAGTGCAGTGGCACTACCTTGGCTCACAGCAACCTCCACCTCCCAGATTCAAGGGATTCTCATGTCTCGGCCTCCCAAGTAGCTGGGATTACAGGTGCCCGCTACCATGCCAGGCTAATTTTTGTCTTTTTAGTAGAGATGAGGTTTCACCACGTTGGCCCATCTGGTTTTGAACTCCTGACCTCAAGTGATCCATCTGCCTCAGCCTCCCAAAGTGCTGGGATTACAGGCATGAGCCACTACACCTGGCCTGAAGTAATATCTTTCAAATTCTTTGTAGATTTGTTTTTTTCTGATTTCTGCACATAGGATAAAAAACAAAACATGGGCTAGGATTTCGAGAGAAGCAATGGGTAATCCAAAAAGATGAAAGAGCAACCACATCTATCCCGTAGCTACTGCTAGATTTCATAAGAAAGGTAGCTGGCCCAGTTTGGAGCTAGGAGAAATGTCAAACACACGAAGAAATGAGAAGCAAAGAAATGCCATCATGCATGAATGCTTCATGGCACCCATGATGTCCCTGCTTAGGAGGTAATGGTATAGATGACTAGATGACAAGGACAAAGATGAGAAGGTGCAAAGCTGTCCAAGTCAAACAGCTCAACTGAACTTTCCTAAATGGAATTGGTAAAAAGTGGTAAATTTAAAAACTTCCCCCAGCTCACGTGGTGGCTCATGCTTGTAATCCCTGCACTTTGGGAGGCTGAGGTGGGCAGATCATTTGAGGTCGGGTTTTGAGACCAGCCTGGCCAACATGGTAAAACCCCGACTCTGCTAAAAATACAAAAATGAGCTGGGCATGGTGGTGGGCACCTGTAATCCCAGCTACTTGGGAGGCTGAGGCAGGGGAATCGCCTGAAGCCAGGAGGTGGAGGTTGCGGTGAGCTGAGATCACACCATTATACTCCAGCCTGGGCAACAGAGGGAGACTCGTCTCAGGGCTGGAAAAAAAAAAAACCTTCCCCCAATTTATACCGAAAATTCTCTGTTCAGGACTAAATGGGGTAGAGAATGTTAAATGTGCCTAGATATCTTCATAACTCCTATATTTTCTGTTTTCTACATATCTTGAAAGGCAGTGCCAAATGACGTGTAATTATCTAGGTGGTAAAACTGAAACATACTTCCTCTTCCCTTGAATATAAAAAAGCATTGTGGTATTAGTACTTTTATCGTGGATCGCTGTTCAGAAGGAGGTTCAGCCACCAGACAATCACATTTTTACTGTCATGAATGGCAAGAGAAAATGTAGAGCTCAACTTACCCAATGGAAAAAAGGCTCAAAAGACAAATTATGGCACTTAGCAGCCAAATTCTTACCAAGTACAGACTTTTGACATACTGATCACTCTCCAGTTGCAACTGGGAACAGGCACTTTGAATGATGTCATTCAAAATTACCCTGCCCAGACACACTTTTCACTGATTCTCTGGAGGGCAGTTCTAAGAGATTCTCTGGGGCTTTCTCTGCAACATGAGACGCAGTGCAGTTCTGCCCTTCACCTTCCGGCAGTTTGTCACCTCGTCCCTATGACCTCAGAGGAACTTTGTCTCAGGCCGATTGTTTGTTCCTTGGGCTCTTTCATTTCCCCTAAAAATCATTTGCTGCCCCTCTAAATTGCCTACATCTCCATCTATCTCCCTCTCCCCTCAGAAGAGGGTGCTCTTTAAGCATCAACAATCCGGCCCTTCTGGCAGTCTCATTTTTCAGCTGGTTCCCATGTTTATGCCTGTTCTATGTTTTTCTTTTCCTGTTAAGCTGTCTGTTGTCAGCTCATTTCTGCAGTAAATCTTTAGAGAGGAGATTGGAAGCTTTCCTTCCACCCATACGATAGAACTCTAAAGCAGAAGAGTTTAGAAACAATTTCCTATTTAAGTGATGAAACCTCATACTCCATTTCTGATAAATAGCACAAAGGTTAAAAAAAAACTTATTTTTGACCAAAAGCTGTTGACATTCTCTTAAACAAACACCAACCTATTTAATTTTCATAATGTAAATAGCAGATATTTTCATAATTCTTATGCTAATAAATCATTTCCCTGATTTTTTGGGTAAAACCACATATTCATAATGAAGTCCAGAAATGTGAATTGTTTTAAATAATTTCTTCTTATTTGTGATTACAAGTATACCTCTACAGAAAGTTAGTATACTCACACAAAGATTAGTTTTCCAGAGGAAAATGGCAAGTGTAGAAATTCCCAGAAACACAATAATGATAACTATCCACGGAATTCCACAGAAGTCAGTCCCAGGATGAAAATGGTCATGCAGAGAATGGATAACCTGGAATAATAATAGTTGAAATAATGAAAAGGTCAATGACACTGATAATATTTCACTCAGAAAGAATCATCCTTAGAAACCATCAACCTCCTCCAAAAGGTAACCACATCCATCAGATATCACCGTGGGATTCCACTGCTACAAAAAAGAACAGAAGTTAGAAGTCTCATGTTTTTCGGATGGCTGGTAGTACTTTTAGGCATTGCAAATGTGGGGTGTCATCTTTCTTGGTATAAAGCAGGGATATCCAATCTTTTGGCTTCCCTGGCTATATTAAAGAAGCAAAGTTGTCTTGGGCCACACATAACATACACTAACAATAACAATAGCTGATGATCTAAAAAAAAAAAAATCCTTCTTCTTTTTTTTTTTTTGGAGACAGAGTTCCGCTCAGTCGCCCAGGCTGGATTGCAGTGCTGCAATCTCGGCTCGCTGCAACCTCCAGCTCCTGGGCTTAAGCCATTCTCCTGCCTCAGCCTCCCGAGTAGCTGAGATTACAGGTCTCTGCCACCATGCCTGATTAATTTCTGTATTTTTACTAGCGATGAGGTTTCACCATGTTGGCCAGGCTGGTCTTCAACTCCTGACAGGCGATCTGCCTGCCTCAGCCTCCCAAAGTGCTGGGAATACAGGTGCGAGCCACCGTGCCCAGCCGTTTTTTTGTTTTTGTTTGTTGTTTGTTTTTGAGATGGGGTCTCACTCTGTCACCCAGGCTGGAGGGCAGTGGCGTGCTCTCAGCTCACTGCAACTTCTGCCTCTCAGGTTCAAGTGATTCTCCTGCCTCAGCCTCCTGAGTAGCTGGAAGTACAGGCACCTGACAGTGCACTCGGCAAATTTTTGTATTTTTTGTGGAGATGGGGTTTTGCCATGTTGGCCAGGGTGGTCTCGAACACTTGACCTCAGGTAATCTGCCCGCCTCAGCCTCCCAAAGTGCTGGGATTACAGGCATGAGCCACTGTACCTGGCCAAAATCTCATAATGTTTTAAGAAAGTTTACAAATTTGTGTTGAACTGCATTCAAAACTGTCCTGGGCCACATGCAGCCCATCACTCATGGGTAGGACAAGCTAAGTATAAAGTAATAATCTTTTCTTTTCTTTTTGTTTTGAGACAAAGTCTTGCTCTGTCACCCAGGCTAGATTGCAGTGGCATGATCTGAGCTCACTGCAACCTCTGCCTCCCGGGTTCAAGCGATACTCCTGCCTCAGCCTACTGAGTAACTGAGATTACAGGCACCTGCCATCGTGCTCGGCTAATTTTTGTATTTTTAGTAGAGATGGAGTTTCACCTTCTTGGCCAGGCTGGTCTCAAACTCCTGACCTCATGATCCACCTGCCTCGGCCTCCCAAAGTGCTGGGAATACAGGTGTGAGCCACTGCGCCTGGCCAGTAGTCTTTACTTAAAAGTTATTTACTTGTTTTTTAAATTGATGTATAACATTGGATGCATTTATTATATATCACATGATAAAAGAATCCCTCTAAATAATACTTCTCTCTTGGATTATGTGAATCTTTGTCATTTAAAGCTCAGCATAAGTAAAAAAAAAAAAAATACAATGAAGAGTTTACTTCATTCACAAATAAGTGTCAGATTTTAGTGCTTAAAAATTAACAAGGTGGGCCAGACGTGGTGGCTCACACCTGTAATCCCAGCACTCTGGGAAGCCGAGGTGGGTGGATCATGAGATCAGGAGATTGAGACCATCCTAGCTAATACGGTGAAACCCATCTCTACTAAAAATACAAAAAATTAGCAGGGCATGGTGGCACGCGCCTATAGTTCCAGCTACTCGGGAGGCTGAGGCAGAACAATCACTTGAACCTGGGAGGCAGAGGTTGCAGTGAGCTGAGATCGCACCACTGCACTTCAGCTTGGGTGACAGAGCGAGACTCCGTCTCAAAAAAAAAAAAAAAAAATTACCAAGGTGGAGATCATGAAAATGGCATGAATAGTGTGGGATTTCTCTAAGATTGTTGATACTAATCCCATTAGACTCTTATGTGAGTGAACACAAAGACTTCCCCTGAGTAAGTTCAGACAGCTTGTGATACCATTTCTACATCGATTCCTCAGGATTTAACTATATATTCTTGAAAACATCTCAATTTTAAATGTTTCTTTCAAGATGGTGAATTAAACAGAGATAGCCCTTCAACAGGTTGAACTCAGCATATGCTGAGTCTGAAATGGAAATGATGGAGTTAGAGAACCATACAACAATGGTAATGATTTCAGAAACCTGGTGTTGAGCAGAATAAGGCAGACACAAAAGAGTACCTATGGCATGGCATGCATCTGTATAAGCAAAATTCCAGAATAAGCAAGTTCACCTATGATAAGAAAGAGACTGGCTGGGAAGAGTGAGAGTTCACTCTCTGGGGTGACATAATAGTGTAGATCTTGGCTGGGCACGGTGGTTTACACCTGTAATCCCAACCCTTTGGGAGGCTGAGGGGGGCAGATCACCTGAGGTCGGGAGTTCAAAACCAGACTGACCAACATGGAGAAACCATATCTCTACTAAAAATACAAAATTAGCTGGGCGTGATGGCACATGTCTGTAATCCCAGCTACTTGGGAGGCTGAGGCAGGAGAATCACTTGAACCTGGGAAGCAGAGGTTGCAGTGAGCTGATGTTGTGCCATTGCACTCCAGCCTGGGCAACAAGGGAGAAACTCTGTCTCAAAAAAAAATAATAAAAATAAAATAACGTAGATCTTGAAAGGGGGTTGGGTTATGCTGGTGTACGTACTTTCCAAAGTTAGTAAACTTACACTTAAGGTTATATATTTTGGCCGCGCACAGTGGCTCACGCCTGTAATCCCAGCACTTTGGGAGGCTGAGGCAGGCGGATCATGAGCTCAAGAGATGGAGACTATCCTGGCGAACATGGTGAAACCCCGTCTCT
>NW_026656770.1:0-5487 GCF_009828535.3 Hylobates moloch | reverse complement strand
TGCAAGGGGACATTCGGAGCGCTAAGGGGCCTATAGCGGAAAAAGGAATATCTTCAAATAAAAACTACACAGAAGCATTCTGTGAAACTTCTTTCTGTTCTGTGCATTCAACTAGCAGAGTTGAAGCTTACTTTTGATAGAGCAGTTCTGAAACACTCTTTTTGTAGAAACTGCATGTGGACATTCGGGGTGCTATGGGGCCTATAGCGGAAGAAGGAATATCTTCAAATAAAAACTACACAGAAGCATACTGTGAAACTTCTTTCTGTTCTGTGCATTCAACTAACAGAGTTGAAGCTTACTTTTGATAGAGCAGTTCTGAAACACTCTTTCTGTAGAAACTGCAAGTGGACATTCTGACCACTAAGGATATTATAGTGGAAAAAGGAAAATCTTCAAACAAAAACAAAACAGAAGCATTCTGTTCAACTTCTTTCTGTTCTGTGCATTCAACTAACAGATTTGAAGCTGAGTTTTGATTGAGCAGTTCTGAAACACTCTTTCTGTAGAAACTGGAAGAGGATATTTTGAGCACTAGGTATCCTTTAGTGGAAAAAGGAATATCTTCAAATAAAAACTACACAGAATCATTCTGTGAAACTTCTTACTGTTCTGTGCATTCAATTAACAGAGTTGAATCTTACTTTTGATTGAGCAGTTCTGAAACACTCTTTCTGAAGAAACTGCAAGGGGACATTCGGAGCACTAAGGGGCCTACTGTGGAAAAAGCAATATCTTCAAAAAATCTACACAGAAGCATTCTGTGAAACTTCTTTCTGTTCAGTGCATTGAACTAACAGAGTTGAAGCTTACTTTTGATAGAGCAGTTCTGAAACACTCTTTCTGTAGAAACTGCAAGTGGACATTCTGAGCGCTGAAGGGCTTAAAGTGGAAAAAGGAATGTCTTCAAATAAAAACTACACAGAAGCATTCTGTGAAACTTCTTTCTGTTCAGTGCATTCAACTAACAGGGTTGAAGCTCATTTTTGGTAGAGCCGTTCTGAAGCACTCTTTCTGTAGAAACTGCATTTGGACATTCTGAGCGCTATAGGGCTTATAGTGGAAAATGGAATATCTTCCAATAAAAACTACACAGAAGCATTGTGTGAAACTTCTTCCTGTTCTGTGCATTCAACTAACAGAGTTAAAGCTTACTTTTGATTGAGCAGTTTTGAAACACTCTTTCTGTAGAAACTGCAAGGGAACATTCGGATCGCTAAAAGGCCTCTAGGGGAAAAAGGCATTTCTTCAAATAAAAACTGCACAGAAGCATCCTGTGAAACTGCTTTCTGTTCTGTGCATTCAAGTAACAGAGTTGAAGCTATCTTTTGATTGAACAGTTCTGAAACACTCCTTCTTTAGAAACTGGAAGGGGACATTCGGAGTACTAAGGGGCCTATATTGGAAAAAGGAATATCTTCAAATAAAAACTACACAGAAGCATTCTCTGAAACATCTTTCTGTTCTCTGCATGCAACTAACAGAGTTGAAGCTTACTCTTGATTGAGCAATTCTGAAACACAGTTTCTGTAGAAACTGCAAGGGGAAATTCGGAGCAATATTGGGCCTATAGAGGAAAAAGGAATATCTTCAAATAAAAATTACACAGAAGCATTCTGTGAAACTTTTTAATGTTCTGTGCACTCAACTAAGAGAGTTGAAGTATACTTTTGATAGAGCAGTTCTGAAACACTCTTTCTGAAGATACTGCAAGTAGACATTCTGAGCGCTAAGGGGCTTACAGTGGAAAAAGGAATATCTTCAAATAAAAACTACACGGAAGCATTCTGTGTAACTTCTTTCTCTTCTGTGCATTCAACTAACAGAGTTGAATCTTACATTTGATAGAGCAGTAATGAAACACTCTTTCTGTGAAAACTGCATGGGGACATTCTGAGCGATAAGGGGCCTACAGTTGAAAAGGGAATATCTTAAAATAAAAACTACACAGAAGCATTCTGTGAAACTTCTTTCTCTTCTGTGCATTCAACTAACAGAGTTGAAGCGTACTTTTGATAGAGTAGTTCTGAAACACTCCTTCTGTAGAAACTGTAAGGGGACATTCAGAACGCTAAGGGTCCTATAGTGGAAAAAGGAGTGTCTTCAAATAAAAACTACACAGAAGCATTCTGTGAAACTTCTTTCTGTTCTGTGCATTCAACTAATAGAGTTGAAGCTTACTTTTGATAGAGCAGTTCTGAAACACTCCTTCTGTAGAAACTGTAAGGGGACATTCGGAGCGCTGAGGGTCCTTTAGTGGAAAAAGGAATATCTTCAAATAAAAACTACACAGAAGCATTCTGTGAAACTTCTTTCTGTTCTGTGCATTCCACTAAGAGAGTTGAGGCATACTTTTGATAGAGCAGTTCTGAAACACTCTTTCTGTAGAAACTGCAAGTAGACATTCTGAACGCTAAGGGGCTTACAGTGGAAAAAGGGATATCTTCAAATAAAAACTACACGGAAGCATTCTGTGTAACTACTTTCTGTTCTGTGCATTCAACTAACGGAGTTGAATCTTACTTTTGATTGAGCAGTTCTGAAACACTGTTTCTGTAGAAACTGCATAGGGATATTCGGAGCGCTAAGGGGCCTATAGCGGAAAAAGGAATATCTTCAAATAAAAACTACACAGAAGCATACTGTGAAACTTCTTTCTGTTCTGTGCATTCAACTAGCAGAGTTGAAGCTTACTTTTGATAGAGCAGTTCTGAAACACTCTTTCTGTAGAAACTGCAAGTGGACATTCTGAGCGCTGAAGGGCTTAAAGTGGAAAAAGGAATGTCTTCAAATAAAAACTACACAGAAGCATTCTGTGAAACTTCTTCCTGTTCAGTGCATGCAACTAACAGGGTTGAAGCTCATTTTTGATAGAGCCGTTCTGAAACACTCTTTCTGTAGAAACTGCATGTTGACATTCTGAGCGCTATAGGGCTTATAGTGGAAAATGGAATATCTTCCAATAAAAACTACACAGAAGCATTCTGTGAAACTTCTTCCTGTTCTGTGTATTCAACTAACAGAGTTGAGGCTTACTTTTGATTGAGCAGTTTTGAAACACTCTTTCTGTAGAAACTGCTAGGGAACATTCAAATCGCTAAAAGGCCTCTAGGGGAAAAAGGCATTTCTTCAAATAAAAACTGCACAGAAGCATCCTGTGAAACTGCTTTCTGTTGTGTGCATTCAAGTAACAGAGTTGAAGCTATCTTTTGATTGAACAGTTCTGAAACACTCCTTCTTTAGAAACTGGAAGGGGACATTCGGAGTACTAAGGGGCCTATTTTGGAAAAAGGAATATCTTCAAATAAAAACTACACAGAAGCATTCTCTGAAACTTCTTTCTGTTCTCTGCATGCAACTAACAGAGTTGAAGCTTACTCTTGATTGAGCAATTCTGAAACACTGTTTCTGTAGAAACTGCAAGGGGAAATTCGGAGCAATATGGGGCCTATAGAGGAAAAAGGAATATCTTCAAATAAAAACTACACAGAAGCATTCTGTGAAACTTTTTCTGTTCTGTGCATTCAACTAAGAGAGTTGAAGTATACTTTTGATAGAGCAGTTCTGAAACACTCTTTCTGTAGAAAGTGCAAGTAGACATTCTGAGCGCTAAGGGGCTTACAGTGGAAAAAGGAACATCATCAAATAAAACCTACACGGAATCATTCTGTGTAACTTCTTTCTGTTCTGTGCATTCAACTAACAGAGTTGAAGCTTACTTTTGATAGAGCAGTTGTGAAGAACTCTTTCTGTAGATACTGCAAGGGGACATTCCGAGCGCTAAGGGGCCTATATCGGAAAAAGGAATATCTTCAGATAAAAACTACACAGAAGAATTCTGTGAAACTTCTTTCTGTTCTGTGCATTCAACTAGCAGAGTTGAAGCTTACTTTTGATAGAGCAGTTCTGAAACCCTCTTTTTGTAGAAACTGCAAGTGGACATTCCGAGCGCTAAGGGGCCTATAGCGGAAAAAGGTATATCTTCAAATAAAAACTACACAGAAGCATAATGTGAAACTTCTTTCTGTTCTGTGCATTCAACTAGCAGAGTTGAAGCTTACCTTTGATAGAGCAGTTCTGAAACACTCTTTCTGCAGAAACTGCAAGTGGACATTCTGAGCGCTAAGGGAATTATAGTGGAAAAAGGAATATCTTCAAACAAAAACAAAACAGAAGCATTCTGTTCAACTTCTTTCTGTTCTGTGCATTCAACTAACAAATTTGAAGCTTAGTTTTGATTGGGCAGTTCTGAAACACTCTTTCTGTAGAAACTGGAAGAGGATATTTTGAGCACTAGGGGGCCTTTAGTGGAAAAAGGAATATCTTCAAATAAAAATACAAAGAACCATTCTGTGAAACTTCTTACTGTTCTGTGCATTCAACTAACAGAGTTGAAGCTTACTTTTGATTGAGCATTTCTGAAACACTGTTTCTGTAGAAACTGCAAGGGGAAATTTGGAGCAATATGGGGACTCTAGAGGAAAAAGGAATTTCTTCAAATAAAAACTACACAGAAGTATTCTGTGAAACTTTTTTCTGTTCTGTGCATTCAACTAAGAGGGTTGAAGTATACCTTTGATAGAGCAGTTCTGAAACACTCTTTCTGAAGAAACTGCAAGTAGACATTCTGAGCGCTAAGGGGCTTACAGTGGAAAAAGGAATATCTTCAAATAAAAACTACACGGAAGCATTCTGTGTAACTTCTTTCTGTTCTGTGCATTCAACTAACAGAGTTGAATCTTACAATTGATAGAGCAGTAATGAAACACTCTTTCTGTGAAAACTGCATGGGGACATTCTGAGCGCTAAGGGGCCTACAGTTGAAAAAGGAATATCTTCAAATAAAAACTACACAGAAGCATTCTGTGAAACTTCTTTCTCTTCTGTGCATTCAACTAACAGAGTTGAAGCGTACTTTTGATAGAGCAGTTCTGAAACACTCCTTCTGTAGAAACTGTAAGGGGACATTCAGAGCGCTAAGGGTCCTATAGTGGAAAAAGGAGTATCTTCAAATAAAAACTACACAGAAGCATTCTGTGAAACATCTTTCTGTTCTGTGCATTCAACTAACAGAGTTGAAGCTTACTTTTGAAAGAGCAGTTGTGAAGAACTCTTTCTGTAGAAACTGCAAGGGGACATTCCGAGCGCTAAGGGGCCTACAGCGGAAAAAGGAGTATCTTCAGATAAAAACTACACAGAAGAATTCTGTGAAACTTCTTTCTGTTCTGTGCATTCAACTAGCAGAGTTGAAGCTTACTTTTGATAGAGCAGTTCTGAAACACTCTTTTTGTAGAAACTGCAAGTGGACATTCGGAGCGCTAAGGGGCCTATAGCGGAAAAAGGAATATCTTCAAATAAAAACTACACAGAAGCATACTGTGAAACTTCTTTCTGTTCTCTGCATACAGCTAGCAGAGTTGAAGCTTACTTTTGATACAGCAGTTCTGAAACACTCCTTCTGTAGAAACTGTAAGGGGACATTCGGAG
>NW_026656769.1:0-5488 GCF_009828535.3 Hylobates moloch | reverse complement strand
CGTCCCTTACTGAAGCCTTCCCTGGAGACCCAGACAGGGAGTGGCCAGTGTCACAGGACCAAGACGTCACACCCCACACCTCCCACACCACACACCACACACACCACACACCACACACCACAGACACACCACACACTACAGAGAGGGAGTGGTCACTGTCACAGGACCGAGACGTCACACCCCGCACCACCACACCACACACCACAGACCACACACCACACACTACAGCCCACACGCTACAAATACCACATACACCACACGCCACAACCACACACACCACACACCACAGACACACCACACACCACACACTTTCCACACACCACACACTCTCCACACACCACACCCCACATACCACACCCCACATACTGCATACATACCACACCATACACCACACACAAACCAACACTACATACCACACTTACACATACACCACATTCACACACCACACCACACGTATACACATGCCATACATACACATCACAGAACTCGTACATGGACACACACATACAGAGACACCACACACCCATACGCATACCACACACACGCACAAAATACACCACACCACTCAACATAGACACACACACCATATGTGTACACACACATACATATATACACACCGCACATACACACATGCATCATACACCATATGCACCACACACAATACACACATACTCACATACATGCCCACCACACACACATCACACACCCCACAGAATACATACGTGCACACACATAAATACACACCAAACACACATGCCACATACCACATGCACACAATACATTACACACAAACACACACCACACATACCACACCGCATGGCACACACAACATAAACATCTCACACACCAAACACACATCCTTCATATCATATGTCTGTACACACATACCACACATACATCAAATACCACACACAGAACACACATACCCACACACGCCCACCACACACACCACAGGTACACACACACCATGTATCAAAAACAGACACATACTCATACACCATGTACACACCATGCATACTGCACACACACAGGCACATATACAACACCCCCCATGCACACTGTTGGAAGGACCAAATGATGCAATAATTGTAGATGAGCTAAACTTAGTTACAATGTCGGGTGCTTCAAACATCATATTCCCTGGATTATTAACAACTGTTTGTGTCAACTTTAATTAAAAAATATTGCCCATGAGTTCATATTTCTGATTAACTGAATAAATGAAGCAGAGAGTGCAACTTTCCTATAAATAAGAATCCCAATTAATGTAGTTAGGTGCTCCCTCCTCATTGAAGTTGAGAGTAATTCCCTACCCCTTGAAGCGGGCTGAGCTTAGTTACTTCCTTCCAAAGGGTAGACAGGGAAAGAAGGAAAAGCAGTGAGTTTATAATGAAGAAGCCTGGCACCTCCACCCCTGCCAGATGACAGGTGAGTATCGCTGGTGACGAGGCTTGGAGACAGCATATTCTGCCACCATGACAGGATGGCAAGCCCACTCCTCTGGTCTTCCTCCCAGCAACAAATAGCCCTAGTCTATCCACGAAACAAACATCAGGGAAACCCACACTGGGGGGCATTCTGAAAACCACCTGATCAGTACTTATCAAAACTGTCTCAGTCATCAAAAACTGGGAGAATCTGGGAAACGGTCACAGTCGAGAGGAGCCTGAGGAGACAGGATGCTAAATGACACGGAGGATCCTGGATCTGACATCAGAGCACGAAAAGGACATCGTTGTTGAGTACCTAAAGTGGTTTGTGTTTTTTTTTTTTTTTTTGAGGAGGAGTCTTGCTCTGTCGCCCAGGCTGGAGTGCAGTGGTGCAATCTCGGCTCACTGCAAGCTCCATCTCCCGGGTTCACGCCATTCTCCTGCCTCAGCCTCTCCGAGTAGCTGGGACTACAGACGCCCGCCACCACGCCCGGCTAATTTTTTTGTATTTTTAGTAGAGACGGGGTTTCACCGTGGTCTAGATCTCCTGACCTCGTGATCCGCCTGCCTCGGCCTCCCAAAGTGCTGGGATTACAAGCGTGAGCCACCGCGCCCGGCCGAGTACCTAAAGTGTTGAGTTCAGTGAGTAGTCAAAAACAAAATAAACATTGGCTACCTAACAAACACTGCCTATTAACTCAATAGATATGAACTGTGGGTGTCTGCTGGGTATGAAACCCAGGGGCAGACAAGCTTCACTGAGAAAAGCAGGAGACAGCTACATCAGGATACAGATGACCACAGCCACTTTCTAGAGAGGGCGATTTCCTGGGGCTCTAAAACTTGAGCTAGAGGTGAGGGGAGAGTCGTAAAAATCCAAGTAAGGAAAACCTGAGAATGGAGGAGAAACAAGACATTTCATGGAACATTCTGGATGTGACAAGTGGTCCTACAACACAAGAGCATGGGGTTGGGGGCTGCCACATTTTTTGTGATTGTGTGATTCACATCTTGTTTCCAAGCTAAATAAAAGCTCTAGGACTTGTGTGGGGGTTTGCACACCAACACACTCCCGTTCCTAACACAGCTTCTAACTGCACAATTGTTGCTTAAAAGTTAATATTGACATAAATAACAGGAAAAAAGGAAGAGAGGGATGGCGTGAGGGAGGAACTAAGAGACGGAGAGAAGGAGGAAGGAATGAAAACTGACTTTCCTGGGGCAAATCTTCCAGGGCCTCTGTGCCGCCCTCTGTGCCATGGTCCACGCGTGGCATCTCGTGAACCAGGAAGGCGTTCTCTAAGCCAGAACCAGCTGTCTTTTCTCTAAAATTAAGTAATGTACCTTTCCTTATTTAATAAAGTATATCAACTAGAAAATAATTGCTTTTAAAAATTCCTTTTCAAATTTTGTCATCTGTTGCTATTTGCAGGTTTGGTGAGCATTACCAGATTATAAAACAAATGAAAATGTTGCAAGTGAATATTAGTGGATACATGTGAGATATTATTTTAAGGTTTTACTTTATTTTTAAAATATATTCTCTTAGCAAGATTTCTTGCATGAATAACAGAATAACACGTGTCAGAATATCATAGAATTTCACAAGGAAAATCTTCACTTCCCCTGAAATAAGCACGTTTGAACCGCTACTTTAGAAATGTGAGCACCCAACATGTCTTGGGGCAGAGTGGGGATGAGTGATGTAAGACGAATTAAAGTGTGGTGGGAGACAGGTCAGTGTGGGGGGGCCACACAGCTTGGACAGTGCTCCAGACAACTGTAAGGGCAGTATCAGCGGAAACGAGGGAGAGGAGCTGTGGCTTGGGGAAAAATGAAAATATTAGGGTGAAGCACAGTGGGTGGAAAGAGCAGAAATAGAGTAAATCTGAATGAAAAATCATGCCGAGGTCTTCAGCAGTTTAGGAATTGAATATGTCTCATTTTGATTTAGAGAGTCAAGGCCTTCATCTTCTATCAATATGAACATTTTTACCTATTTATTATAGACATGATCTGATAATACATTATATATACAATATATACATCTAATGGAAATAGACAAGGGCATGTTCCACATGCTGAAGGCAGAGCCAAAGCGAGAAGCCTCAGCAAACAATGGAAAGACCGATGGGAGGACCCTGGAGAGGCCAGATCACACGGGGCTCTGCAAGTCATACTAGAAACTGTGGCTTCTACGCTGACAGAAACAGGAAACCAGAGGCAGCTTCTGAGCACAGGCATGAGGCGATCTGACAGATTTAACATCAGTCCTCTGAATGGTAGGTTGAGAGGAAATTTTGTTAGAACAAGAGTCAGAAAGGGAGCCTGGTTGGGAGCCTATTGTCCTCCAGGTAAGGGGTGATGTTGGCTTGAATAGGATGGTAGGAGTGAAATGGTAATAAGTGGCCAATTATGGAAACACATTGATGTCAGGGTCAATAGGATTCCTAGAAGAATTGATGTGGGTTATGAGAAAATGGTTTGTGTTAAATCTCAAAAGAAACCTGAGTTTGGATAGTGCACAAAGTGGGAGAAAAATGAAGAGAGAAAACAGGGAAGCAAAGGGAGGAAAAATCTCCAGAAGGAAGGGCAGTTGACTGTGTTCTGTGCCGCTCATGGGCCCTGCAGTGTGGAGACGAGAATTAACCACTGGACTCAGTCATACCGCAGGGATCACTGACCTTGATGGAGCGACTTCTTGGATTAGGGGGCGTCATGAAGACAAAATGGTAAAACAGCATTTTAAATATACCAAAGAATAAAACTTATGTTTATCTGCTGATGGGAATGAGTCATTCTAGAGAGAATAACCTGCAACATGGCAGGGAAAGGCCAACACTGGAGGACTGGAAGCTGTCCATGAGTGGACGAGAGACGAGATCTAGGGAAAAAGTAGAGGGTCTACTTGAGACAGGATTACAGAAAGGAAAGATTTGCAGTTAGTAGGCAACGCTGAAGAGGGCCAAGTGCAGAGACTGGCAAGGTAATTACTGATAAATTAGTCCCCTGATTTTATTATTAGAAAGGTAAGATAGCCTTAATGAGTGCAGTCACTGTGGAATTCCTGGGGAGAAAAGACAGTTGAAGGAAATTTCAGAAAAAGATAAAACAAGTATAGACAATGCAAGACACATGGCTACAGAGAAGAGGAGGAAGCAATGAAGATACATGATGTGGAAGCATGTTGGGAGGTTTTTATTGAGGTAAAATACACATAATTAACCATTTTAAATATTTTAAGTGTCTAATTCAATAGCACTAAGTATATTCACAATATTACGCAATCATCACCACCATTTATGTCCAGAATTCCAGAATATCTTTTTATCTTCCTAAATTAAAAGAAGGCTTTTTGAGGAGAGAATCTTTGGTACAAATGTAGTCAATAAAGAAATAATTAAGAGAGAGTTTGCAAGTAAAAGGGAAATTAAAAGAAATGAAAAAAGGGATGGCTAGCTGGATGGGTACGAATGGATGCATGGATGGATGGATGTGTGGATGGATGAATGGATGGATGGATGGATGATGGTGCCAAGATCCAGTCTGGTAAATAGGGTAAGATTCAAGCATAAAGGCAAAGTTTAGGCAAGAAAATGGAAAGAATTTTTTTTTTAAGAGACAATCTATCTCTGTCACCCAGGCTGGAATCTCAAGCTTTTGGGCTCAAGTGATGCTCCCACTCCAGCCTCCTGAGTAACTAGGACTACAGGCGGACACCACCATTCCCACTCCAGCCTCCTGAGTAACTAGGACTACAGGCACACACCACCATTCCCACTCCAGCCTCCTGAGTAACTAGCACTACAGGCAGACACCACCATTCCCACTCCAGCCTCCTGAGTAACTAGGACTACAGGCACACACCACCATTCCCACTCCAGCCTCCTGAGTAACTAGGACTACAGGCGGACACCACCATTCCCACTCCAGCCTCCTGAGTAACTAGGACTACAGGCACACACCACCATTCCCACTCCAGCCTCCTGAGTAACTAGGGCTACAGGCAGACACCACCATTCCCACTCCAGCCTCCTGAGTAACTAGGACTACAGGCA
>NW_026656768.1:0-5488 GCF_009828535.3 Hylobates moloch | reverse complement strand
GCTTCAAAGAGAATAAAATACCTAGGAATCCAACTTACAAGGGATGTGAAGGACCTCTTCAAGGAGAACTACAAACCACTGCTCAATGAAATCAAAGAGGATACAAACAAATGGAAGAACATTCCATGCTCATGGGTTGGAAGAATCAATATCGTGAAAATGGCCATACTGCCCATGGTAATTTATAGATTCAATGCCATCCCCATCAAGCTACCAATGACTTTCTTCACAGAACTGGAAAAAACTACTTTAAAGTTCATATGGAACCAAAAAAGAGCCCGCATCGCCAAGTCAATCCTAAACCAAAAGAACAAAGCTGGAGGCATCACGCTACCTGACTTCAAACTATACTACAAGGCTACAGTAACCAAAACAGCATGGTACTGGTACCACAACAGAGACATAGATCAATGGAACAGAACAGAGCCTTCAGAAATGATGCCGCATATCTACAACTATCTGATCTTTGACAAACCTGACATAAACAAGAAATGGGGAAAGGATTCCCTATTTAATAAACGGTGCTGGGAAAACTGGCTAGCCATATGTAGAAAGCTGAAACTGGATCCCTTCCTTATACCTTATACAAAAATTAATTCAGGATGGATTAAAGACTTAAATGTTAGACCTAAAACCATTAAAATCCTATAAGAAATCCTAGGCAATACCATTCAGGACATAGGCATGGGCAAGGACTTCATGTCTAAAACACCAAAAGCAATGGCAACAAAAGCCAAAATTGACAAATGGGATCTCATTAAACTAAAGAGCTTCTGCACAGCAAAAGAAACTACCATCAGAGTGAACAGGCAACCTACAGAATGGGAGAAAATTTTTGCAACCTACTCATTTGACAAAGGGCTAATATCCAGAATCTACAATGAACTCAAACAAATTTACAGGAAAAAAGCAAACAACCCCATCAAAAAGTGGGCAAAGGACATGAACAGACACTTCTCAAAAGAAGACATTTATGCAGCCAAAAAACACATGAAGAAATGCTCATCATCACTGGCCATCAGAGAAATGCAAATCAAAACCACAGTGAGATATCATCTCACACCAGTTAGAATGGCAGTCATTAAAAAATCAGGAAACAACAGGTGCTGGAGAGGATGTGGAGAAATAGGAACACTTTTACACTGTTGGTGGGACTGTAAACTAGTTCAACCATTGTGGAAGTCAGTGTGGCGATTCCTCAGGGATCTAGAACTAGAAATACCATTTGACCCAGCCATCCCATTACTGGGTATATACCCAAAGGACTATAAATCATGCTGCTATAAAGACACATGCACACGTATGTGTATTGCGGCACTATTCACAATAGCAAAGAGTTGGAACTAACCCAAATGTCCAACAGCGATAGACTGGATTAAGAAAATGTGGTACATACACACCATGGAACACTATGCAGCCATAAAAAATGATGAGTTCGTGTCCTTTGTAGGGACATGGATGAAATTGGAAAACATCATTCTCAGTAAACTATCGCAAGGACAAAAAACCAAACACCGCATGTTCTTACTCATAGGTGGGAATTGAACAATGAGAACTCATGGACACAGGATGGGGAACATCACACTCCGGGGACTGTTGTGGGGTTGGGGGAGGGGGGAGGGATAGCATTAGGATATATACCTAATGCTAAATGACAAGTTAATGGGTGCAGGAAATCAACATGGCACATGGATACATATGTAACAAACCTGCACATTGTGCACATGTACCCTAAAACCTAAAGTATAACAAAAAACAAAACAAAACAAAAAAAAACCTCTACAAGCCAGAAGAGAGTGGGGGCCAATATTCAACATTCTTAAAGAAAAGAACTTTCAATCCAGAATTTCATATCCAGCCAAACTAAGCTTCATAAGTGAAGGAGAAATAAAATCCTGTACAGACAAGCAAAAGCTGATTTTGTCATCACCAGGCCTGACTTACAAGAGCTCCTGAAGGAATAACTAAACATGGAAAGAAACAACCGGTACCAACGACTGCAAAAACATGCCAAATTGTAAAGACCATAAATGCTAGGAAACTGCATCAATTAACGGGCAAAATAACCAGCGAACATCATAATGACAGGATCAAATTCACAAATAACAATATTAACCTTAAATGGAAATGGGCTAAAATGCCCCAATTAAAAGACACAGACTGGCAAATTGGATAAAGAGTCAAGACCCATCAGTGTGCTGTATTCAGGAGTCCCAGCGCACGTGCAAAGACGCATATAGGCTTAAAATAAATGGATGGAGGAAGATCTACCAAGCAAATGGAAAGCAAAACAAAGCAGGGATTCCCATCCTAGTCTCTGATAAAACAGACTTTAAACCACCAAAGATCAAAAGAGACAAAGAAGGCCATTACATACTGGTAAAGGGAACAATTCAACAAGAAGAGCTAACTATCCTAAATATATATGCACCCAATACAGGAGCACCCAGATTCATAAAGCAAGTTCTTAGAGACTTACAAAGAGACTTAGACTCCCATACAATAATTATGGGAGACTTTAACACCCCACTGTCAATATTAGACAGATCAACGAGACAGAAGGTTAACAAGGATATCCAGCACCTGAACTCAGCTCTGCAACAAGCAGACCTAATAGACATCTACAGAACTCTCCACCCCAAATCAACAGAATATACATTCTTCTCAGCATCACATCACACTAATTCTAAAATTGACCACATAATTGGAAGTAAAGCACTTTTCAGCAAATGTAAAAGAAAAGAAATCACAACAAATTGTCTCTCAGACCACAGTGCAATCAAATTAGAACTCAGGATTAAGAAACTCACTCAAAACCGCTCAACTACATGGAAACCGAACAACTTGCTCCCAAATGACTACTGAGTAAATAACAAAATGAAGGCAGAAAGAAAGATGTTCTTTGAAACCATGAGAACAAAGACACAATATACCAGAATCTCTGGGACACATTTAAAGTAGTGTGTAGAGGGAAATTAATAGCACTGAATGCCCACAAGAGAAAACAGGAAAGATCTAAAATTGACACCCTAACATCACAATTAAAAGAACTAGAGAAGAAGGAGCAAACAAATTCAAAAGCTAGCAGAAGGTAAGAAATAACTAACATCAGAGCAGAACTGAAAGAGATAGAGAAACAAAAAACCCTTCAAAAAATCAAAGAATCCAGGAGCTGGTTTTTTGAAAAGATCAACAAAATTGATAGACCACTAGCAATACTAATAAAGAAGAAAATAGAGAAGAATCAAATAGATGCAATAAAAAATGATATAGGGGATATCACCACTGATCCCACAGAAATACACACTATCATTAGAATATACTATAAACATCTCTATGCAAATAAACTAGAAAATTCTAGAAGAAATGGATAAATTCCTGGACACTTACACTCTCCCAGGACTAAACAAGGAAGAAGTTTAATCTCTGAATAGACCAATAACAGGCTCTAAAATTGAGGCAATAATGGCCTACCAACCAAAAAAAGTCCAGGACCAGATGGATTCACAGCCAAATTCTACCAGAGGTACAAAGAGGAGCTGGTACCATTCCTTCTGAAACTATTCCAATCCATAGAAGAAGAGGGAATCCTCCCTAACTCATTTTATGAGGCCAACATCATCCTGATACCAAAGCCTGGCAGAGAAACAACAAAAAAAGAGAATTTTAGACCAATATCCTTGATGAATATCAGTGCAAATATCCTAAAGAAAATACTGGCAAACCAAATCCAGCAGCACATCAAAAACCTCATCCACCACAATCAAGTTGGCTTCATCCCTGGGATGCAAGCCTGGTTCAACATGTGCAAATCAATAAACATAATCCATGACATAAATAGAACCAACTATAAAAACCACATGATTATCTCAATAGATGCAGAAAAGGCCTTCGAAAAAATTCCACACCCCTTCATGCTAAAAACTCTCAATAAACTAGGTATTGATGGAACATATCTCAAAATAATAAGAGCTATTTATGACAAACCCACAGCCACGATCATACTGAATGGACAATAATGGGAAGCATTCCCTTTGAAAACTGGCAAAACACAAGGATGTCCTCTCTCACCACTCCTATTCAACATAGTGTTGGAAGTTCTGGCCAGGGCAATCAGGCAAGAGAAAGAAGTAAAAGGTATTCAACTAGGAAATGAGGAAGTCAAATTGTCCCTGTTTGCAAACGACATGATTGTATATTTAGAAAACCCCATCATCTCAGTACAAAATCTCCTTAAGCTGATAAGCAACTTCAGCAAATTCTCAAGATAAAAAATCAATGTGCAAACATCACAAGCATTCCTATACACCATTAACAGACAAACAGAGAGCCAAATCATGAGTGAACTCCCATTCACAATTGCTACTAAGAGAATAAGATACCTAGGAATCCAACTTACAAGGGATGTGAAGGATGTCTTCAAGGAGAACTACAAACCACTGCTCAATGAAATAAAAGAGGACACAAACAAATGGAAGAATATTCCATGCTCATAGATAGGAAGAATCAATATTGGAAAATGGCCATACTGCCCAAAGTAATTTATAGATTCAGTGCCATCCCCATCAAGCTACCAATGACTTTCTTCACAGAATTGGAAAAAACTAATGTTCATATGGAATCAAAAAAGAGCCTGCATTGCCAAGACAATCCTAAGCAAAAAGAACAAAGCTGGAGGCATAATGCTACCTGACTTCAAAATATACTACAAGGCTACAGTAACCAAAACAGCATGGTACTGGTACCAAAACAAATATATAGGCCAATGGAACAGACCAGAGGTCTCAGAAATAATGCCACACGTTTACAACCATCTGATTTTTGACAAACCTGACAAAAACAAGAAATAGAGAAAGGATTCCCTATTAAATGAATGGTGCTGGGAAAACTGGCTAGCCATATGTAGAAAGCTGAAACTGGATCTCTTCCTTACACCTTATACAAAAATTAATTCAAGATGGATTAAAGACTTAAACGTTAGACCTAAAACCATAAAAACCCTGGAAGAAAACCTAGGCGATACCATTCAGGACATAGGCATGGACAAAGAGTTCGTGACTAAAACACCAAAACCAATGGCAACAAAAGCCAAAATAGACAAATAAGATCTAATTAAACTAAAGAGTTTCTGCATGGCAAAAGAAACTACCATCAGAGTGAATAGTTAACCTATAGAATGAGAGAAAATTGTTGCAATCTACCCATCTGACAAAGGGCTAATATCCAGAATCTACAATGAACTCAAACAAATTTACTAGAAAAAAACAAACAACCCCAACAAAAAGTGGGCAAAGGATTTGAACAGACACTTCTCAAAAGAAGACATCTATGCAGCCAAAAGACACATGAAAAAATGCTTATCATCACTGGTCATCAGAGAAATGCAAATCAAAACCACAATGAGATACCATTTCACACCTGTTAGAATGGCAATCATTAAAAAGTCAGGAAACAACAGATGCTGAAGAGGAAGTGGAAGAAAAGGAAC
>NW_026656767.1:2448-5488 GCF_009828535.3 Hylobates moloch | reverse complement strand
ATAAAAGAGGATACAAACAAATGGAAGAACATTCCATGCTCATGGGTTGGAAGAATCAATATCGTGAAAATGGCCATACTGCCCAAGGTAATTTATAGATTCAATGCCATCCCCATCAAGCTACCAATGACTTTCTTCACAGAAGCGGAAAAAACTACTTTAAAGTTCATATGGAACCAAAAAAGAGCCCACATCACCAAGTCAATCCTAAGCCAAAAGAACAAAGCTGGAGGCATCATGCTACCTGACTTCAAACTATACTACAAGGCTACAGTAACCAAAACAGCATGGTACTGGTACCAAAACAGAGATACAGATCAATGGAACAGAACAGAGCCCTCAGAAATAATGCTGGATATCTACAACTATCTGATCTTTGACAAACCTGACAAAACAAGCAATGGGGAAAGGATTCCCTATTTAATAAATGGTGCTGGGAAAACTGGCTAGCCATATGTAGAAAGCTGAAACTGGATCCCTTCCTTACACCTTATACAAAAATTAATTCAAGATGGATTAAAGACTTACATGTTAGACCTAAAACCATAAAAACCCTCGAAGAAAACCTAGGCATTACCATTCAGGGCATAGGCATGGGCAAGGACTTCATGTCTAAAACACCAAAAGCAATGGCAACAAAAGCCAAAATTGATGAATGGGATCTAATTAAACTAAGGAGCTTCTGCACAGCAAAAGAAACTACCATCAGAGTGAACAGGCAACCTACAGAATGGGAGAAAATTTTCGCAACCTACTCACCTGACAAAGGGCTAATATCCAGAATCTACAATGAACTCAAACAAATTTACAAGAAAAAAGCAAACAACCCCATCAAAAAGTGGGCAAAGGACATGAACAGACACTTCTCAAAAGAAGACATTTATGCAGCCAAAAAACACATGCAAAAATGCTCATCATCACTGGCCATCAGAGAAATGCAAATCAAAACCACAATGGGATACCATCTCACACCAGTTAGAATGGCCATCATTAAAAAGTCAGGAAACAACAGGTGCTGGAGAGGATGTGGAGAAATAGGAACACTTTTCCACTGTTGGTGGGACTGTAAACTCGTTCAACCATTGTGAAAGTCAGTGTGGCGATTCCTCAGGGATCTAGAACTAGAAATACCATTTGACCCAGCCATCCCATTACTGGGTATATACCCAAAGGACTATAAATCATGCTGCTATAAAGACATATTCACACATATGTTTATTGCGGCACTATTCACAATAGCAAAGACTTGGAACCAACCCAAATGTCCAACAATGATAGACTAGATTAAGAAAATGTGGCACATATACACCATGGAATACTATGCAGCCATAAAAAATGATGAGTTCATGTCCTTTGTAGGGACATGGATGAAACTGGAAATCATCACTCTCAGTAAACTATTGCAAGGACAAAAAACCAAACACTGCATGTTCTCACACATAGGTGGGAATTGAACAATGAGAACACATGGACACAGGAAGGGGAACATCACACACCAGGGACTGTTGTGGAGTCGGGAGGGATAGCATTAGGAGATACACCTAATGCTAAATGATGAGTTAATGGGTGCAGCACACCAACATGGCACATGGATACATATGTAACAAACCTGCACATTGTGCACATGTACCCTAAAACTTAAAGTACAATAAAAATAATAATAAAGTTAAATAAGCCAGGCACAGAAATACGAACATTGCATGTCCTCACTCACATGTGGAAGTTAAAAAAGTTAATCTTATTGAGGTAGGGAGTAGAATGATAGATACCAGAGGCTGGGAAGGGTGTGTGTTAGGGGAGGGGGAATGGAGAGAGGTTGGTTAATGGGAACAGATATATAGCTAGATGAAAAAATGAGTTATAACATTCTATAGCAGAGTAGGGTGACTATAATTAACAACAATGTATTATATATTTCAAAATAGCCAGAAAGGAGAACTTGAAATGTTCCCAACACAAAGAAATGATGAATGCTTGAGGTATGGATACCCTAAATATCCTGACTTGATCATTACATATTCTATGCATGTAACAAAATATCACATGTACCCCATACATATGTAAAAATACGTATCATGAAAAGTAAATAAATATAAAACCATTTAGTTCTATCCTTTAAATCATTGAAGTATACGTAAATTTCATCTTAACGTTATTTAAAATTGGTCAAATAAGTAATTTAACATCATAATAGAAAATCAGTTGATAGATTTTTTCTTTTCAATGATATGTTCACACATCAAAATCACAGTTCTTGATTATATACCAAGTGTGTTGTTATTCCTTTTAGACAAACCAGGCAGGTTGAGCAATTACTGGTCACATTCAACCCAGAGTCTTTTTGGTTTAAACCTCCTCTATCACTAGGCTCCCTTTTCAGATCCCTTTGGTTTTAGGTACCATAAAACATCTTGAAATATACCAGGTCATCATAGTCTTCACCACATCAGCCTTATGTTCCCTCATTGACACATGGGAATATGTGGGGAGGGGCTCCTTTTTCACAATAGGAATAGATAGCCTTAAAGTTGAATCACCAAAATCTTTATACGTAGGGAAGTGATTAAGGATAAGTAAAAGCAACTGTTGTCTGTGGTCTTTGTTAACATAATTATTTGGTGTTAAAATAGAAACATAGATTGATGTTTTAAAGAGGCAAATTGAAGCCAATGCTTCCCTCAATAAAATTAAAATCAGCTCTCCACTGTCCAACCCAGTTGAGCAAAGATATCCTGGTGGCTCACGCCTGTAATCCCAGCACATTAGAAGGCCGAGGCGGGCGGATCACGAGGTCAGGAGATGCAGACCATCCTGGCCAAAATGGTGAAACCACGTCTCTACTAAAAAAAATACAAAAATTAACCGGGTGTGGTGGTGCATGCCTGTAATCTCAGCTACTCAGGAGGCTGAGGCAGGAGAACTGCTTGAACCTGGGAGGTGGAGTCTGCAGTGAGCTGAGATTGCACCACTGCACTCCAACCTGGGCGACAGTGAGACTCTGTCTCAAAAAAAAAAAAAAAAAAAAAAAAAAAAAAAAAAA
>NW_026656767.1:0-2399 GCF_009828535.3 Hylobates moloch | reverse complement strand
AAAAAAAAAAAAAAAAAAAAAAAAAAAAAAAAAAAAAGAAAAGAGATATCTACAAAACACTACAATTGGAACAAAGATTCAGTAAAAGAATGATCTGGTCCAATTGAGCTTAATCAGTTGCATTACCTATATAACAACAAACTGGTAGAAACTGATATGACATCTGCAATTAAAACATTACTTTTTTTTATGAGTTATAGCCTAAAGATACACTTTACAGATAGAAAAGTTGGCAGGATTTTTTATTGAGCACACTGATCTGTATTTCCTACCAAATTTCCCTATTCCTTAAATAAACTTTAATAAAAGAGCCAAGTTCTGGGCACATATTACTACTTGGCGACCATCAATGCAGAATTATTTTGATAAGGCATTATTAATCCCAAATATTTTCAACTCTATATTTCATATTTATTTGGGGCTACCAAAGGACTGTTAGGACATTGGTAAAATCAAAAACAAACCATCTGGTCATCTCACTTTGAAGTCACATACCGAATTATGCCACAGGGTCATAAAAGTCTGACACACACACACACGCGTGCACACACACACACACACACACACACATGCATGAGACAGTCACAACCCAGATATCTCTTAATTTAGTCAATAAATACTGAGAATATATATACTTAGCAGGTACTAAAAATACAGTACTGTGAGGAAGACAGACATGATCCTTGCCCTCATGAAACTAACATTCATTGGGAGAGACACACATTAAACAATAAATTATTTAATCAAAATTATAGTAAGCATGAGAAGGAGATATACATTGTAGTCAGAGACCCAATCTAGCACTTAGAATCATATCTGACACATAGTAATAAGCAAATGCTAGTTATTATCATCATCTAACTTCCACAGTATAATATTGAGTAAAATATTGTCAGTTTACAGATAAGGATGCTAGAGCCCAAAGGAGTTAAACAAAGTTGCCTGAAGATTATGCAGCTAGAAAGTGGTAGAGTAGGGATTCAAAATCCAGTCTTTTGGACTCAAAAGCCATGTTTTTCTCCATTTCATCATACCATTAAGAGTCCCAGGAACTCTGGGTTAAATTTTTATCCACAGCTAAAACACCAACTGCAATCTAGCCTTCTCAGGTTTCAGGTAAGGAACTGGCACAGACGAGGGGCCACATTTCTTGACTGGTCCTCCCCTCTATGACTATATCCATTTTCCTCTCTGGTTCTTCCCATTCTTTTTAAGGCTGTGTACCCTCTACTCATGTACTCTGCTTAAACACCTTCCCATCTTGGTCAAATGTCCCAAGGCATGAACTATGCCAGGGTTAGATATCCTGATATGGCTTTCTTCTGAGCCTGGTACAGATAGACAAGGAAAGGAGAAGAGAGCAGAGGAGAGAAGAAGAAAAAGAAGACAACGAATGGGGATATAAGCATATTACTAATATTATAATATAATGTTGATATAAATACTTACATTATAATAAGTACATTATTTAATGGCAAAAAAGTAACCACTAGAACAAAAACTGTTAAAGTGGTTGCCTCTGGAGAATGAGTCCAAGCTGTATTTTTTTATGTACCCTTCTCTAACTGTATCATTTTGTTATTGTTTTTGCTTGTTCATTTTTTGTTTTGTTTTGGACAAGGGTAAGCATTGCTTCTATAACTGGAAAAAGAAATTGTTTAAATAAGTAAGTAAGAAATAATTTGGTGCACAGGTATGTGGATAGATTAATATGTGGATGGATGCATGGATGGATGAAGGATGGCTTATCCATGAGGTATGATGTTGCACGTCAGTTGGGAAGAGTGAGGGAGGGATAAGTTCAAAGTATGTTGTTAATAGAGGAGAACAAGCTTACAGAACAGTATAAAAACAGAAGTATTTTCCAATCGATTTTAAACACAAGAGTAATGCCTGCTTATTTTCAAATATTCAGTTGTACAGAAGTATATGTAGTGAAGAGTGATATATAATTTTTAAATGCAAGTGAGGTAATACAAGACATATTATTGGACAATATTTTTTTCACCAAGTGCTACCTATATTTAGTGAACATCTTTCTATGCCAGTGTAAGTAGATCTACCTCATACTTTCTAGTGAATACAAAGTACACCACTGCCTGGTGTTTCCATAATTAATTTAACTAATTAGTTAGATCATCCCTAATGATGGATACTTCTCAGTTTTTATGCTATTAAAACAATTTTATAATGAATAGCCCTGTGTATGTATATGTATATATAATGTTCATACACAAATATTTTTGTAAGATAAATTCTGGAAGCAAGAACAGTGGGCCCAAAACTAAATGCATTTTACATTTTGAAAATATTGCCTTATTTTCTCCAATAAACCTAATACCAATGTATACTCCCACCAATAGCATATGAGACGGCTTATTTACTTCATATTCTCAACC
>NW_026656766.1:0-5489 GCF_009828535.3 Hylobates moloch | reverse complement strand
TTCCACATCTCCTGCCCAGAGTTGTTCCCTGGCAGGCTGAGCTCTTGCCTCCTCTTGTCCCCATGTCATAGAAGGCAGCGGCTGGTGTCCCAGGCCACTCTGTCTTGCTGTTTGTTCCTCTAGTCCAAGACCCAGGTGCCTTAGAGGCAGAAGGGGCCTCTTACTCACAGGAAGGGCCCAGAAAAGCAGGGGGAAGGCAGTGTGGAGGGAGCATCAGGAGTTAAGGGAAGGCGGTGTGACCATAAGGGCAGGCAGTCGGTCAAGAGGGAGGGCGGGAGGGCCAGGCCAAGGGAGGCCTCAGGAGGATGAGCAGGAGGTGAGAGGAGAGAGACGATGAGGCCAGAGGGAGACCCTCACCTGAGAATCTCCTTTAGTGTGTGGTGCAGGAATGCATAATTGGCATCGAATTTGTACCAAGGCATGAATGGCTCACCTTCATTGTACACAAAGTTTTCCCAGCAGTATTCAAATTCTGAGATGAAGAAGCGGGAAGCAGTCAGGCTCTCCCCTGACCCTGGCACGTCCTCTCAGGCCTGGTCTCCTGGCTGTCAGTTGCAGTCAGTGCCAGTCCCACCCCTACAGGCTGCCCTGGGACACCCCCAGCCATGGCATTGCAGATCCATCCATCTTTCATGCTGTTCCACCTGCTCACGCTCCCCTGACCCCTCCACCTCTCACCTTCATAGTCCATGATCTTCACGCGGGCCCCTGCCTGACTCAGCCTGCAGAGCGCCCTCTGCCAATCTTTTTCCCAGTAGTAGTAGAGGCGGGCGGCGGAGATGGTCAGGGTGACATTGGGGTGCTCAGCCAGGAATTCGGCCACCTTCGCCACACAATCTGGGCAGGGGGTCCAGGATACAAACCAGGTGATCTGGAAGCGCTTGTAAGCAGGCAGCTGGTTGCCACAGAACCAAGAGAGGAAGCACATTTCCGCATGGTACTCGGGCTGGAAATACATCTGAGAGAGGAGCAGGGGGCAGGGGATGCTCTGAGAGGGGGAGCAGGAGGAGAGCAGGAGTGGGGTAGGGGTCGGGCAGGGGCCAGGACAGGAGTCCAGGGGATCTTGCCATTGAAGCTCCTTTCTTCCATCCCCCCTGTTTGGTTTGAGTGATTGTCTGCTCCAAAGCTCACGTTCAGTGTTAATTGCTATGGTAATGGCCTTAAGAGGTGGCACCTAGAAGAGGCTATGAGGCTGTGGGGACTACACCTTTGTGGTTGCCACTGCTGTGGTTATTCAAGGGTGACTTCAGCACCTCTTTCTGTCTCTTGCCCTCTATCTGGAAGGGCAGCGTGTCAGACTAAACTCCTGCTTCCTCTTGCCCCCGTGGCATGGAGCAGCAGTGACTCGACATCCCAGGCCACTCTGTCTGGAGCATCCCCTGAGCTTCTGGCAACAACCTTCACCCTCACGTGACTGTTCAGTTCGCAGGCTGAGGCAGGAGAATCGCTTGAACCTGGCAGGTGCAAGTTGAGAGTGAGCCCTTGCACTCCAGCCCAGGCAACAAAGAGTGAAACTCAGTCTTAAAACAAAGCAAAACAAAAACAGAACTGTGGGAAGTGGCCAGGTGCGGTGACTCATGCTTGTAACCCCAGCACTTTGGGAGGCCAAGGCAGGTGACTCACCTGAGGTCAGGAATTCCTCAGCCTGGTCAACATGGTGAAACCCTGTCTCAACTAAAAATAGAAAAAATTAACTGGGTGTGGTGGTGGGCTTCTGTAATCCCAGCTATTGGGGAGGCTGAGGCCAAAGAATCACTTGAACCTGAGAGGTGGAGGTTTTAGTGAGCCGAGATTGTGCAATTGCACTCCAGCCTGGGTGCCAGAGCGAGACTCCATCTCAAAAAAAAAGGAAAAAAAAGAGAAAAAAGAAATGTGGGAAAAATACACAATTGAGAGCCCACTGCTGGGCATTTTATTTATTGTTGTGTTTTCTGCATTTCCAGCTGCTTAGGTCCTACTGTAGCAAGGGTTAAAAAAGAAAAGAAGAACAAGTTTTCCTCTGCCTAGCCAGCTCACTCCAAGGACAGTTATAGCACTGCCTGAAAAGTCAAGGCCAAAGGAATGGGCTCCAGACACCACCCCCACACCCCTCCAGAGCAAGGTTGCAGAAAATAAAAAAAAAATTAAAAAAAAGACGAATTCCTTTACTGTCTCTCCTTTCCAGAACCATTAATTATAACTATATTTTACAAATGTCTGTATTTAGCCAGTTCCTGTTTTTCTTTTGATGTAGCTGCAAGGCCACCAGCTATAGAAGGCCCCAAGTTATGCCAAGTCATCTGTTATGCTATAGATTATGTGACCTGTCACTGTTTGATTGATTGCCTTTGTTCTGCTTCTGTAAGTTTGCTTATAAATACTTCAATCTGTCTTTGTTAAGGGCTCAGCCTTTTTGGATGTGAGTCTGCTGAGCCGGTGCACCTAAATAAATCCTCTTGTCTCACCCATATCAGTCTCTCCAGTCCTCTAATTCCTGCAACACTGCCTGTGATTCTATTGAAGTTTGAGTGGTACCTGGCCTCGAAAGACCCCTGTGTCCCAAGGGAGCTTTGAGGGGTCCTTCCTTATTTTCACTTCATAGCACAGCCAGGTGTAGCTCCGACCACAGAGGATGGGTTCGTTTTCAAAGTTGTAGTAGAATGTGGGTCGATACATCCGCTCCATCGGATTTCTGAAGGCACAAGAGAGAAACCGGCCCATGCAGGGAGTCCTCCCTGGAGTCCTCGGGGCTCATGTCCACTGAACACAGCTCTGGGGACGGCCCTGGGCCTCTACCACCCTTCCACAGCCCTGAGAATTTCTGCTGCCTTCCCAGGCAGGAAGACTGAGGGGAGAGGAAGAGGAGGGGATGCTGTCAGGGGGGTGGGGGTGATCTCTCCCAGCTCTGGCCCAACTCTGGCCTTTCCAGGGGTACATTCCCCACCCTCCTAGTATTTCTGCCCACCCACTCCCCAACCCATTAGGAAAATGCAAAAGAGAATAAAACTCTTCACCCCTAAAAAATAGCTTTTAACCTTTCAGCTCAATTCCCTCCTGATGTTTCACTCTGCATGTTAACATTATTTTAAAATCATGGTAGAACCGAATTCTGAGGCCCAGGCCACTCTTCTAAGTGCTGCGCAGGTGTGGGCTCATGTGAGGCTGCCCTAGGCCTGCAGGGGTCATTCCCATCTTACAGAGGAGGGGCCAGAGGCACAGAGAGGTGGAGTAACCTGCCCAGGCCACAGAGCTGGGGACGGATGGAGCAGGGGCCCCTTTCCAGGCCAGCCCTGTCCAGCATCTGCATCACGGGCCCTGTAGGAGAAAACTGATGGGGACTGGGCTCTCTTTTCACTAAATTTTAAAATAGGAGCATTTCTCCTAATCATTGCATTTTTTTCTCACATTCTCACATTCCATGTTACTGGTCTTTTTTTTTTTTTTTTTGATGAAGTCTCACTCTGTCGCTCAGGCTGGAGTGCAGTGGCATTATCTCAGCTCACTGCAACCTCCACCTCCCGGGTTCAAGCGATTCTCCTGCCTCAACCTCCCGAGTATCAACCCGTGCACCACCATGCGCAGCTAAGTTTTGTATGTTTTTTAGTAGAGACGGGGTTTCACCATATTGGCCAGGTTGGTCTCAAACTCCTGACCTCATGATCTGCCCACTTTGGCCTCCCAAAGTGTTGGGATTACAGGTGTGAGCAACCACGCTTGGCCACTGGTCACGTTCTAAAAGATGAAGAGTGACCTTGGAGTGGAACCTGTCTGGGGACATCTGCTCACCGTGGAGTCATCCTTGGATGACATGATTTATCTTGTGCTTCAGAGACCATTCCTGCCCCCACACCCTCTCCTAAGACTTCATATTTAAGCAAAGTAATTCTTACAGAAATTTCATCAAAGCGCTGAGAACAAAATGCCTGATTGCTCCAATCATCCTTTGGTTCAATTCTCCCAGTTCCTGAGCTCAGGAATGGTGGGAAGCACACAGAGGGAGCACCCACTCAGGGTGGGGACTAGTCCGGGCATGACTTTAATGGAGAGTCTCAGCAGGAGGCCTGGGCTGGTGCGGGTGGGGGAGGGGGCCCATTCAGAAGCAGCAGTGGGGTGATCACACAGCAGGGCAAAGAGCCTGACTGGGATTCAGGTGGCAGGGGAGCCAGAGGGGAGGGGGCCCAGGGCTGGGGCAGGGGCAGGGGGAGGCCAGGGTTGAGGCCCAGCAGGACCACCAGGCAGGAAGGGACAGGAGGGGCCCAGTGGACATAGTGGGCAGCGGTACCTGATCTGTGGATTCATGCTCAGCCTCTTAGATAAGCTTGTCCCAGTCCTGCTCTTTTTTTGAAGCACTGTGTTTTCACTTCCTGTTTACAGCGTCCTTGCAGTTGGACAGCCCTCCTTAAAGTAACCTCTCAGGGCCTTGTGAGTCATGGCCCCTCCCCATTCCTGCTCAGGCATTGGTGTGGGAGGCCCCCGGGTGCTTTATGTTTCTCTGGCTCTGGCTCTGGCTCTGGTTTTCCCTGGGCCCTTCCTGCTGGCAGAGGAACCTTCGATAAAGACAGGCTGCTCTGTCTTTATCTGTCTTGGGCAGGACCCAACGGAATTGCAAAGAGAAAGAGAAAGGCATTGCAGCCAGAGCCCGGAAGGCGGGTCCAGATCCAGCTGAGAGAGGAGCAGGTGCCCCCTTGCCTGGTGGATGGGCAGGCTGGAGTCCCCTCTATACCACCCCCTCCCCAGCCCTAATGTGTGCCCAGAGCTTTGAGCAGCACCTCCCTGTTGAGTGAGGGGAGGTTTTGAGACTCCAGTGGGGAAGGAAGTGTGGACTCCGCACAGCACAAGCGAAGGCTTAGGTGTGCCTCGAGTTCCCCTACACTGGTCCCTTTGCCCAGAATGACTGCACATTTTTCATCACTTGCTTCCAACAAGTGGAGTTAGGGCTGTTATCAAACCCAGAGACACAAGCAAAGGGCAGCTTTGACAACCCGGTCCCTCCCGCACCCGCCCCTGCATGGAAAATGCCAAAGTCTTCTGCTCGGGGCGGGGCTGGGCTGCGCCCCGGAGTGCTCTGGGGCACCTGGAGGAGGTTTGTTTTCGTCAAGTCTCTGTCACTGTGTGTGGGTGCGAGTGTGTATGTGTTTTGTGCATGTGTTGTGTGTGTGTGTGTTGTGTGTGTTGTGTGTGTGTGTGTGTGTGTGTGTGTGTGTGTGTTGTGTGTGTCTAGGCCAGGGAAACAGTGAGTCGTTTCTGCCCAGGAGCAGCTGCGTATGAGGCCCGTTCTTGGTCATCTACGCGGCTTCTGAGGACTTTCCAGAAATCGTGAGGTGGGAGCCGCCGCTGTAATCAGGCATATAAGTCACACATCCCAGAGTTGGGAACCAGCACAGAACGCCCAGGACAGATGCCAAGCTGAAGCCACAGCCCTGACACCTTCCACCCTAGCCCTGGGCTCCGTCTTTGCCTCCAGAGCCTCCTGCCCCCGGGACTCAGCTGCCCTCCCCTCTGTGGCTGGG
>NW_026656765.1:0-5489 GCF_009828535.3 Hylobates moloch | reverse complement strand
GAGAAAAAGAGCTAGCAAGTCTCAGAAGTTACACTAGATCCAGCCTAGTCAAGGGGAGGGGATTCTGAGTCAACACCAGGAGCCATTTTAGAAATCTAGAGGTCCCAGGCCGGGCGTGGTGGCTCATGCCTGTAATCCCAGCACTTTGGGAGGCTGAGGCGGGCGGATCACAAGGTCAGGAGATCAAGACCATCCTGGCTAAAACGGTGAAAACCCGTCTCTACTAAAAATACAAAAAATTAGCCAGGCGTGGTGGCGGGCACCTGTAGTCCCAGCTACTCAAGAGGCTGAAGCAGGAGAATGTGATCCCAGGAGGCAGAGCTTGCAGTGAGTTGAGATCACGCCACTGCATTCCAGCCTGGGTGACAGAGCGAGACTCCGCCTCAGAAAATAAAAAAAAAAGAAAAAGAAATCTGGAGGTCCCATCTTTGAGGTGAGATTTTAGGATACTTAAAAAATTATTCAGTGTATTTTAAATAAAAAGATATTCATCACATTGATAAATGATGCAGCCTATTTTTGCAATTTTCTATGAAGTTTACAAACACAAATACCATAGCCCAAATCATCCTTACTCATCTCATGCAACCATTAGGGCCTAATACCCACGATTTAACATACACAATCTTGTGCAGGTGTAAGCATACAAGTGAGATACCTCTGTATTGACCCTCTGCTTTGAATTCTGGCCCAAGTGTGCTTGCTTATTCTTAGGTTTCCAATGCAGAAGCCAGTCACGAGGCACAATACCTGTGGAAAGCCATGCTTTGCCCACAGAAACCAACTGTCCACTAGGGTGATTCTCCCCTCAAAAAACTAAAACCAAATGAAACTGCAAATACCTACTACTTGTTATCTCTGTTCAATGGTTATCTCCAATGGCCAAACAAAACAGCATTTTGATTTAAAAGATTTTATTTTCTTTATCCAGGTAGGCAGTTAGAAATTTCACCAAAAGTCTAACAATGACATTCTTCAAGTGGGCACAGCCTTTTAAACTCAGGCTATGTATACAGTAACCTTGTGGAACTGGTTCAGCCAGACAGATCTTCACCTTCATGAAAGCACAGGGTCTGTCCTTTTCTTTCCAGAGGGCTCCTCTCATATTCCATTGCCAGTTTCTAAGAAAGAAGGTGGATTACAATCAGTGCTCCATTCTGGTCTATAGTGCTTCTTGTTAAGGGTATGAAAATACGTATGTGACTAAGACCTGGTCACTCCAAGTCCATCCCCTTTATTGGCACAGCCAAGTACCAATAAAGGGAGCTGGGAAACTTCCCAATCTCTAATAAGACAACTTTAATTCTGTACTTTTATTGAATCCCATATTGTACCTGTGTTGGCAAAATGTTTAACCTTCATCTAAAAATGACTTCATGTCACAGTAAACACAGAAGACAGAAACCCAGAATGAGGACACTACCAGTAAAAATCTTTTAAAGGATGAGAAGCTGAGCAGTGGGGTGTATGGCTGTGGTTGCAGCTACTGAGGATAATGAGGTGGGAGTTTCCCTTGAGGCCATGAGTTTCAAGCAATCATGCCTGTGAATAGCTACTACACTCCAGCCTGGGTCATGTAGCAAGGCTGCAACTCTACAAAATATTAAAACATTAAACATTAGCCAGGGATGGCAGTGTGTGCTTTTAGTCCCATCTACTTGGGAGGCTGAGGCAGGAGGACCATGGATGCAGTAAGCCATGATTGCACCACTGCACTCCAGCCTGGGTGACAGAGCAAGACCCCATTCTCTTAAAAAAACAAATTGGGATACCTGTATGTTCATTCAAGAGACAACCCAAGTAATGTGTAGTAAAAACATTTTAGGGGCAAATAAGGATACTTGAATAAAGTTATACCAGACTTAGGATCTATTTAACGTCTTAGACGTAAGGGTCATTGTTATATGCAAGATGTCTTATTACATGAATGTTGGACTTTAGGAACTATGGACATTCATACATCCATAAACAAAATACTTCTAAGATGAGTCATCACTGACTGACATGAACTACAGTTTTTGAGGTTTTGGTTTTTTTATATAAAAGTTGGATCGGCCGGGCATGGTGGCTCATGCCTATAATCCCAGCACTTTCGGAGGCCAAGGCAGGCAGATCACGAGGTCAGGAGATTGAGACCATCCTGGTTAACACAGTGAAACCCTGCCTCTACTAAAAATACAAAAATTTAGCTGGCCATAGTGGTGGGCGCCTGTAGTCCCACCTACTCAGGAGGCTGAGGCAGGAGAATAGCGTGAACCCGGGAGGCGGAGCTTGCAGTGAGCCAAGATTGTGCCACTGCACTCCAGCCTGGGTGAAAGAGCCAGACTCCGACTCAAAAAAAAAAAAAAAAGTTGGAGAATTATCAGGAGCCACATCTAAGATGGCAAGCAAAAACACTATACTCAAAAGGTGTAAGAAAACTCAGTTTGCTTATTCCCCTTCCATTGATTAAGGACAGTAGGCAAATTGGAGGATGATGCAACACAGGTATTTGGTAAAAAAAAAAAAAAAAAAGCTTCCCTGTGTTACCGCAATTTATTGAGGGATTGTAAAGGTCAGCAGAAGGAAAGCATACAATCATGGTCTCAGGCCACAGTATGCTTATCTGCTGTAAAGTCCAGCCATGTGACCAGACGTGGAGGTAGTGTCCCCAAGGGACACAGAAAAGGAGTGGTGTTACTTTCTCTTTAAAGGAGGTGGAAGGTATAGACTTCAAACATCCATCTCTGCTATGTCTGTCTCTCCTAGGTTCGCTCACTGACAAAGCTGCCATGTTAACAGGCCCATCTAACAAGGAGCTGAGGATGGCTCATGGTATGATGAATCTTACACCTGAACCTCACAAGAACTAAGTAAAATCAATTGACTCCCAACTTAAATATAACTTGGAGCTCCTTATCTTATTAAGTGAATTGGCCAAGGAAAATTAGCTCCACCCAATGTTCAATCACTGTGTCATCCTTTCTTACAAGACTGCTAGGTATGATGGGTTTCTCTTCAAAGTTTAACTTCCTTGTTCTTTGTTCTTAAGGTCAACTCCCTCATACCTTCCCACTCCTAATTACCCATTCTGTAAACATTTCTCCCACCAATCCCAACCTGTAACCCGCATCTGTTCCTTATTTGGAAAAGTCCCCCTCACTCATAGCACCTGCTCTGTAAACTGCTCTTCCCACCGCTGTAACCCACACCCCTCCTGTTTAAAATAGCCAATCAGGACTAGTTTAGATTGGACTCTAGCCAATGGGGATAGGACACAGAAGCAGGAACTAGCTGTGTTAGGGATAAAAACCCCTTCCCCTCCTTTGTTCGGGGTGCTCTCACTGTGACCAGGAGTGCAAGCAGCACCATTCTGCAGAAGTAAATCTGCCTTGCTGAGAAATCTTTTGGAGATCATTTTCTTTGCAACTCTGAGCTCTTATTGCCAACAATTTGTGAGCTCGTCTGGGATTACCATTCTCCTTCGGGAGAGGCCCACAATCACCTCTCTTGAGGAGAGGCGTCCCACCGCCTCTTTGCAGTGGCCTCACAAACAGGAGATGGGTCCCACCCGGAGTGACAAACTCAGACTCTGAGCAACACAGGCGGAAAGGATCCTCACAAACTGCGGTGACCAGGTAACTGCACAGACCAAACTAAGAAAAGTCGCAGGGGCGACAAAGTATTTCCTTGGTGGTGAGGGCATTTTGGAGGTTGAAAGTGTGTCAAAGAGATGCACAACTCAGTGCGTAGCGAGCGATGATTCCGGATCTGTGGTTCCATGGTCACTTCATACAGCTTATGGTGGATTCTTGTCATGGGGCTTATACTGACACACCAATGCTAACGAGGACCTGAAATATTCCCTCCTGGGAAGCAGCCAGAGAAGGATGAAGCGAAAGGAGAAGAGTGCAAGAAATCTCCAGTAGCCAGGGGCTGACCCTCTAGAGAAAGGGATGGCAAGAAATCTCCAGTAAGGGAGGTTGAGCCTATGAGAGGAAAGGCAAGAAATCTCTAATTTGGGGCCTCACACCAAACCTTCACTATGGGAAATACCTCAAGACAGACAGGAAATAGAAAGGATCAAATTAATGACAGTAACATCCCCTCTGATAGTCCCCTAGGTTCTCATGCTAAAAGGACGACAGTGAAAGGACTAAACATAACTACAGGAAGCAAGCCAGAAGCCAACTCCTCTGAAAGGAGTAAGGTCTCTACCCCCAAACAGCCTACTAACATATGGGACCCACTAGACCACCTGCCTCTGCCAAACCCCCTGTACCAAGCTGGTGCACAGGATCCCCCCACTCATCAGTCCCTCCCCCATATAATCCTGAATCAAAACCCCATGTTCCCCCTAGCCACACACTTAAGCCCTACAGCATGAAATAGAACAATGTAAAAAGGATACTCAGAACTTCCCTTTCCCCTTTCCACCTCCAAAGAATCGCCCCCAACTCTCTTTCCCTTGAAAGAAGTTCCCTGTGGGAAAGGAGGCATCAGCTTCGTAAATGCCCCTTAACCAGCTCAGAAGTCCAAAATCTAAAAAAAAAAACACTCAAGCCCTTGTTAGATGACCCTTATGGGGTAGCAGATCAAATCATTTTTTAGGACCCCAGTTGTATGGGCCAAGCTTATGTCCATTTTAGGCATTCTTGGGAGAACCACCACGATCCTTCTTGGGAGAAGAACCACGATCCATAGGGCTGCTATGGTAGTCTGGGAACATTCACGATCCATAGGGCTGCCATAGTAGTCTGGGTACATTAACACCCAACCAGTCAAAATGTTCCATCAGTATCCCAAACTGAGAATATTTCCCAAGCATTCAACATACAAGGGATGGATGAAGGACCCATGGAATTCCTAAATAGGCTTAAAGAACAGATGAGAAAATATGCAGGTTTAGAAATGGAAGACCCACTGGGGCAAGGGATGCTAAAGCTTCATTTTGTTACTAAGACTTGGCCAAACACCTCTAAAAAAAACTACAAAAGATAGAAAATTGGAAAGACTGTCCCAGAGACTAACTTCTTAGAGAAGCATGTAAGTAGGGACGAAGAGCAGCAGAAACAAACGGCAAAAATCATGCTGTCTGCCTTACAACAGGGAACTCTGCAATAGGAGACACAAGGAAGTAAAACTTATAAACCCTCTAGGCCAAACTGTATACAAGGAGTAATGGAATAAAACCTGGAAGTCACAGTGCAGGACAGGGAAGAGGGGAAAACAAATGTTTCGAACATTGAAGAGTAGGTCACTTCAAAAGAGAATGCCCCGAATGGGAAAAAGAGAAAAAATATCATTCCACTTATGGCCTTCAAGGAAAATAGGGAGGTCAGGGGCTCTGTCTCTTTTACCTTGAGTCCCACCAAGAGCCCTTGATAAATTTAGAGGTGGGACCCAAATGTGAACTTAAAACCTTACAGATTCAGCAGCAGCTCGCTCCTGTTCCCTCCCATCTTCAGAAGAACTATCTCAGAGATAAAAGATTTAAAGCAGCCGGGCGC